>NC_079902.1:1858147-2158147 GCF_024868665.1 Triplophysa rosa
GGCGGGTGGTCACTCGAGGCGTGTACAGAGTCCGAGGGGTAGATCCAGAGAGTAGTCAGCCGGGTGAGGGTCAATCGAGGCGCGAACCGAAGCCGGAGGGGGAAGGCACACTCGTAATCCCAGGCAGAGGTGAGGGTAGAAAGGCGGGTCGGGTCCAGAATAGTAAATCCGTCTCAGGAACCAACTTCAGCCACAAGACACGCACGAAAACTAGACTAGAAAAAAATATATAAAATTAAATATAAAGGGACAGGTTCTTGGTAGAAAGCCAAACTCGTTGCCCACATACGTACCTAGGGGCCCGCTGGCGGTGACGGTCGGCGGTGCGCTTGGTGTGATGCCGGGACCGGACTAGCGCTTCCCTGGCCCTTTTCCAGGTGCGTCGACAGCGATGGATGAAGGCTTGGACAGAGGGGACCAACACAGAGGGTGGACGCACCAATCTGTCGACAGAATTCCCTCCAAAATTGGGAGACAAATTGGGGACCCCTGTCCGAAACCACCTCCTCTGGAAGACCGTGGATACGGAGGACCTGGTCCACCAAAACCTGGGCCGTCTCTTTGGCCGAAGGGAGTTTGGGGAGGCCGATGAAATAGGCCGCTTTAGAGAAGCGGTCCACCACGGTTGAGACCACCGTATTGCCACCGGACGGCAGGAGACCGACCACGAAGTCCAGGGCAATATGAGTCCAAGGGCGGGAGGGGACAGGTAGCGGACGTAACAAACCAACGGGAGGCGCATTGGAAGACGTATTTTGCGCGCAGACCGGACACGCCCCCACGAACCGGTGAATGTCTTCCTTCATGGCTGGCCACCAAAACCGCTGGCGGATGGCGGCCAGCGATCTCCCGACACCTGGATGGCAGGTAAGCATGGAAGAGTGGCCCCACCGAAGGACCGCTGTGCAGGCCGACCCAGGAACGAAGAGCAGACCCGAGGGACATTCTCGGGGCGTCTCGACCAAAGCTCGCTTAACGCGCTGCTCGATTCCCCAAGTAATCGCCCCCACCACCCGATCCTCAGGGAGGATAGTGTCAGGAGGAGCGGGCGGATCACCTGCTGGGGTGAAGCATCGAGACAGCGTGTCGGGTTTACCATTTTTGGAGCCTGGCCGGTAAGACAAGCTAAAGTCGAAATGCCCAAAGAATAGTGCCCAACGAGCCTGCCTGGCATTCAGTCGTTTCGCAGACCGAATGTATTCCAGGTTCCTATGGTCGGTCCACACAATGAAGGGAACGGTAGCGCCCTCCAGCCAGTGACGCCACTCTCCCAGAGCCAACCGCACTGCCAACAACTCCCGATTGCCGACATCGTAGTTTCACTCTGCAGGGGACAAACGGTGAGAGAAGTACGCACAGGGATGTAATTTCAGATCGTGCGAACTAACCTGGGAGAGGACTGCTCCAACCCCAACCTCCGAGGCATCAACCTCCACCACGAACTGACGAGTGGGATCAGGGGTGACCAGAATCGGTGCGGTGACAAACCTGTTCTTAAGTTCGTCAAACGCAGCCTGAGCCGCCGCTGACCACTCAAATCTGTTCCTAGTGGAGGTCAATGCCGCCACCTGCCCAAAGTTCCTGATGAATCGCCGATAAAAATTGGTGAAACCCAGGAACTGTTGGACCACTTTCCGGGAGACAGGTGTCGGCCAGTCGGAAACGGCCCTGACCTTCGCAGGATCCATGCGAACTCCTCTCTCCGAGAAGAAGTGACCCAAGAACGAAACCGACCGGGCATGGAACTCGCACTTCTCCACCTTGATGTACAGCTGGTTCTCAAACAACGTTGGAGCACTTGTTTGACAAGACGGACGTGCATCTGGAGGGAAGAAGAGAATATGAGGATATCATCCAGATACACAAAGACGAATCTGTCAATCATGTCACGAAGAACATCGTTAACAAGTGCCTGGAAAACAGCCGGAGCATTAGATAGCCCAAAGGGAAGGACTAAATACTCAAAATGCCTGGTGGGGGTGTTAAAGGCTGTTTTCCATTCATCCCCCTCTCTAATCCGGACCAGGTGGTAAGCATTGCGAAGATACAACTTTGTGAAGAACTTCGCTTCCGGCAAGAGTTCAAAGGCTGAAGCCATAAGGGGTAACGGATAGCGATTCTTAACCGTTATGGCATTCAGACCTCTGTAATCAATGCAAGGATGAAGCGAACCATCCTTCTTCACAAAGAAGAACCCCGCCCCAGCCGGAGATGAGGAGGGACGAATGATACCGGCTGCGAGAGACTCGTTCAAATATTTCTCCATGGCCGCTCGTTCAGGAGCAGCCAAGGAGAACAGCCGTCCTCGAGGTGGAGAAGAGCCGGGGAGAAGGTCGATGGCACAATCATAGGGCCGGTGGGGAGGTAGGGACGAGGCTCGAGACTTGCTGAAGACCTCTCTCAACTCATGATACTCCACAGGAACCCGGGACAGATCGACCCTTTCCTCCTGAAACACAGAAGAGGGAGAGAGAGGGGAACAAGCAGAGACAAGACGGTGAGCATGACAAAATAAACTCCATCCCGATAAGGTACCCTGAGCCCAGTTGATGGACGGGTTATGGCGAATGACCCAGGGATGGCCAAGAACTATGGGAGCCATAGGAGACTTAAAAACAAAAAACTCTAATTCCTCCTTGTGGTTGCCAGACGTGACCATGTTCAAAGGAGCGGTAATAACGGACACAGTTTGCAGAACCCTACCATCAAGGGCCCGGACGGTGATGGGTGGATGGACCGGCCGCATGGGGAGTCCTCTTGCGCGAGCCCAGGTCTTGTCCACCATATTGCCCTCCGCACCGGAGTCCAGAAGCGCCAACTCGTTGAATGAGGAGGTGTCAAAACTGAGAGTTACGGGCAGGAGAGTGCGAGTACGATGGTTGGGGAAGACTGAAGTAGCGCTCGCCAGGATCCCCCTGACTACCGGCGAGCGTTGGCTTTTAACGGACACTTGGAAGCCTGGTGACCTTGACCGCCACAGTAGAGGCATAATCCCTCGTTCAGACAATGAAGCTTCTCTTTCGCTGGAAGACGTAGTCTACCCAGCTGCATGGGTTCGGCGTCCTCAGCGGAAGCAACCCCGGTGCCCTCGGAAGATGGCTCGAGCGGTGACCGCCACTCTGGAGATTTGACTGGGGTCTTAACCCGGCAACGTAACTCCATCCTGGCGTCTAGCCGAATAGCCAAGGCTATGAGGTCGTCCAGAAGTTCCGGAGGGTCACGAGCATATCTCATCCTTAACATCCCCGGCCAACCCCTCGAGGAAACGTGCAAACAACGCCTCAGGATTCCATTGGCTGGTCGTCGCGGGCGTGCGAAATTCGATCGAGTAGTCTGTCACTGAGCGACGCCCCTGCCGGAGAGCCGCTAGTTGTCTCGATGCCTCCTTACCAAATGGTCAAACACCTTTATGATCTCGTTCTTGAAATCTTCATAATTAACTGGAGAACTGGAGTGTACCGCCCACCATGCCGCACCCCAATCCCGTGCACGACCTGCCAACAGCGAGATGACAAACACCACTCTTGCTCGCGGTGAAGCGTATGTGACTGGCTGTAGAGAAAACACAACCTCGCATTGAATGAGGAAGGCACGGCAAAGTGTGGGCTCACCGTCATATGGGAGAGGATTGTTGACACGGGGCTTGTGCACACGCTCCGGGCTGGCATCATGGGGCTCAGACAACTGGAGTTGTCCCAACCAGGCCGAGAGACCCGCAACTTGGGCAGTTAATGTTTCAACCGCCTTTTGGGTAGCAATCAGGCCCTCTTGATGTAATCCCAGGCAGAGGTGAGGGTAGAAAGGCGGGTCGGGTCCAGAATAGTAAATCCGTCTCAGGAACCAACTTCAGCCACAAGACACGCACGAAAACTAGACTAGAGAAAAAAGTCAGTAAATCCAACTGTAGAAAAGCTGGAAGGCCAGCGCGGGGATAACCAAACAACGCAACAGCAATGAAACAGAGAAAAGAGAGAAATATAAAGGGACAGAGTGACGAGGGAGAATGAGTAACAGGTGTGTGCTGCTGAGCCGCTCGGCTGATTGCCAAGCCGCATCAGCTGCGCAACCTAGAAGGGTAGAGTGGAGGAAAACAAGCCAGTGAATAGGAAGATCAAACCCGGGACCTGACAGACGCATTTCGGAGTGAAATGGAATTTTGAATGAGAAAAATAGTGGGCGTGGCTTTCGTCTTTCTCTGCGATTTGATTGGATGTATAAAAACAGCCGTTGCATTTTGAAATGGAACTGGCAGCAGACTGACAGTTAAAGAGGAGGAGTTAAAGGTTGCTCTGCCCAAGCCGTCTAACATTCTAAAGGTCTATTCGCACAGGATTAGTATTATCTGGGGACCTCTGGTCATTTGTAATAATCGCAGAGATTGTCTGTGATCTTAATCCCGTGCGAAACGGCCATGTCTGTAATTTGTCAAGTAAAAATTCCCCCACAAATTACCTACCATATTTTGACGAACACCGAGGTCCTGTGATAATATTAGTCCAGTGCGAATCGGCATGTCTGCGATTTGAAATTTTGAACAAGATTTGGCGGGATCGTATCTCATTTTTTCAAGGTTTCTGTGCGCCTTTTCAGTCATCTTTCGCAAAGAATGGAAGCTGCGTTGGAGTGTTTTCACAGTATTTTGGGTGCTGGGTTATGTCGCTACATACCAGACAACAATAATATTGGCAGAGAGAAAATATTCACTGTAAAAAAACATGACAGGATCAGAAGAGCGAAACAAAAAAGAAGGAATATATGGAGATGGATGACATGCATGGCAGCATGCGGTAAGGAACATTCTTATGTTTACATACAACTGCACCTACAACGACAAGACTTTCAAGTAGGGCTGTCAACGGTAACGCGTTAACGTATGCGATTAATTATTTCAAATTAACGTGTGAAAAATATTTAACCCAATTAACGCAGCATCCGTTTGTTTTGACGTCCTTTGTCTAGCATTACATTATGTAATCACGCTCTTATTCGCGCGATTTTAAACAGTTGCTTTGACATGTTCAATGAAGATAGATAGCTTCTAAACTGTGGGACGCGGCAAAACGCAACGCGAGGTCCAGCTTGGTGTGTACAGTAACGGGCTAAAGGCTGCGTCGGTGAATCTCTGTCAGACAGCGCATCCGTGTTAAGCTCTCTTTTGTGCCATGTTTAGAAAGAGGGAAGCGCCTTCACGTCATTTCCGGGAGATAATTCAGTAAATTCGAGTAAAATCACAGAGTTCACTTATCCAGTGCGAATGCGCAACATGATCACAGACAATCTCTGCAATTATTACAAATGACCAGAGGTCCCCAGATAATACTAATCCCGTGCGAATAGGGCTTTAGATAGATAGTCGCTACAGGACGGTGCATTTTCAGATTTTAACTAAAGATTATGATGGCACACGATTTTAAAAAAAAGAATGACCCCAATGATAAACTATTTACATTAAACGTTGCAATATTTCATGAAAATAGGTATTGTCATTTTTAATTTCACTGGGACTTTAAAGGTTGTTTATTGAACCATTTAAACAAAAAAGTTTCTGCTATGGCATCGAAGAACCATTTGAAGCACCTTTATTATTAAAAGTTAACTTCCAACTCTAGGTGGGATTAAGGCTCACAATATCAGATTTTCACTACACAATTATCCTGGCCAAAATAATTCACGATAATCAAATTAACGTAATATGTATGAAATTTGGAAAAAATAATTATGCTGTCAGTACAAGTTGTGTTTTTTTGCCTTGTTTATTGTTCTGTTTTTTATTTTGAAGTTTGTATTATGTTGTAGTGTTGTTTTTATTGTAGGTCAATTCTTCAATGTCAACTGTCAAACTAAGACACTGTTCTTATGCGCTGTGACATTTCTGTTAATCTCGTCTAGTGTCCTCCTGAGACATATGCATGAAGGACTTCATTCATTGAAAGGTCATATCTCTTTAAAGACCTTTTCTTTTGATGTTTTCAAGACTGTGTCTGGAATATGATTGTCCATTCACTTGTTTCTAATAATACTAATACTAATACATGTCTCTTTGCATGTACATTGATGATTCATGTTCTAGTAGCTATTTTGTCACCCTTAGACTGAATAGAAACTGGAAATTACATCCTGAGATGATAACATGGAAACCACTTCAGTGCAAAATTGCCACTGCTTTTTGTCATTTTCCTCCGCTCCCTCCCTGTGTGTCTCTATGTGTATGTGTGTGAAGAGGAATGAACTTAAAACAGAATGCAGGGGCTGTTGATTGCCTCCCTCAGATGATTCAGCTTTCAGGCATTGTGATGTTCTGCTGGGTGATGGAGCTCCTCCACATGGAGAGCTCACAGTGAGCCCGGTTAATCATCGTGAAGACTGTGCTTTGGTACAAATCGGTGTACCAGATGCTCATGCAGCTGAGACAAACAACAGTGCAATGAATTCATCACCATGAACGCACAAAGCAGCTTTGCAGAGGAAACTGCCAACCTGTTAAAATCTATATGAAATGAACAGGCAACGTTCTGATATCGGGAAAATACACAGCGTGTTTCTTAAACAAATAATCCGCAGGCTGTTGCTGACCAAGGTTGGGCAAAATTCTGAATCTAGGGTCTGACTCCCTTTTGATTCATATTTTGTAAATTGAATTGACCACACCCTGCACTGCTTTTTAAATTAGAATGGCAGGATGATGAATTGACAGCTATGGACTTCAAAAACATTCACTGTAGTAACAATAATCCAACTAATCCAACACAACAAGTGGAAACAAGTTAGTCTTGAGTAAATTAAGTAAATACATGATTAATTTTAACTAATCGTGTCTTTGAAATGTCTTACTAATACTTCCTAATGACACGTCACTTAATGAAACGTAGTTTTTAATAATAGGTAATAATATTTTCTCTTCTTTTAATTTACCATACAGTCACAGCATCACTAAATGTTTATCATTTCCATGCAAACTAATGTTTTTAGATAAGAATTTTAATTAACCGAACATATTGATTCTTGGTGTATTATATAATGTTTCTAGAAATATAGCTTTTTTGTATGTTTAAATTAAAAGGCGACTATGCACCGTGTTTGCGGTCTTCAAGAACCGAAACGGTCCCATACAGTCCCCACCTGTCACATTGTTTAAATAAACATATTTCGATTGTTTTTAATCGCCTAATGTACTCACCTTACATGCGTGTGCTCATGTTTCTAACAGAGGAGACGATAGCGCAGCGCTCGCTGTAAAGTTCTCGCGTCCACGCGACAGGTTCAAGCGTGTAAAATCAGCGTTCATCCTCAGACGCAAGAGTGCCCGCGCACTGAGGAAAAGCACAGAAAAAAGAAATGCATTTTCCTTTTTTAAACGCAGCCCATCAGCTAGATGTCATGCAGGCAAGTGAACTTCGGGGTTGCATGAGTGGATCTGCTGAATGCGCGCAGGGTGTGGGAGGAACCTCGCGTGTCCAGCCGATGTAACGCTTTTCAGTAACGCATCCTAAATCAATGAGGGACGACTGTCATCGCACTGCACGCGTGGCGTGCTATGTTGTGTGACAGTTCAATTGAGTTGGCATGCGTATCTCTGTTTTAGAAGTACCGTTCACAGTGGGCTTCATATTCTAAGGGCTTGCACATAGCTAAGTATTATAAACATCTCAAAACCTTAGACTAATGAAAATCAAGCTTTGGATTGATTATGCTAATTGAATAATGTCAGATTGTCGTAATGTATGATGCTAAGTGAATTGTCCTCGAAGCCCTTTGGGTTTTGTGATTCACAGCAATAGATTTGTGGGTGGATGAGTCAGGTGCTTGTCTCTGCTGAGGTTCTGACCCGGTCACGCAGATCTTATAGCCACACCTGAGACACTTAGATAAATATGAGCCTCAGCAGTGTGTTCATGCAGTGATGTGCATTTACTGATCTGAAATGACTGATATGTTATTAAAGAAGAATTTTCATTTGTGCGTAACTGGTGAACCGTTGCCAGTTTTGCACTTCATGCCAAACATCAATTGCTGTCAAAAAGGTCTTTATAAAATATACATCATCATGCAGTTATAAGCACGCATCCATTAAGGATAATGGCAGAACAACCAGTGTTGCAAATGGCTGATAGTTGGGGACACATTTTTATATTTTTGAACCAACGATGCAGAAAACCCATCATATTTATGTATACAATGTACATAGCATTTGGAGTCTATTCTGTGGAGGAGGAAAAACTATATAGCCTAAGATGGAAATTAGTCCCACGAGTCCTCTCTGCAGCCTTGATTTCATAGACACACAGCTTACACAGAGTATTGGACAACAGTACACATCATTAGGCCATCAACAACTGTAATTCTTCCTCTACCTAAATATCTCTCAGATCTAATACAGCCATACTGTATGTTCCATCCAGAATACTTAGGTCTGCTCAGCATTTACTCCTAGTTTCCCCCTGTGCAATGCTTAAAAGCAGGGCTGACCTTGCCTGCGGTGGCGGCCCCAAAACTTTGGAATATTTGGCCTCTATTAGGCAGGCTCAAACTCTTGGTTTTTAAAACCCGTCTTAAAACATTTTTTATTGTCTCATTTAATACAGTATGAGAGGTGCTTTTTTATGTATGGTGGACATGTGTATTTGTTGTAATTGTGTTTTATTCTACCCTTGGTATTTGTATTACTTTTAATATGTCTGTACAGCACTTTGGGGAACACGTGTGTACTATAAAAGTACTTTATAAATAAAATAAAATAAACTATAAAAACATAACTTAAATTACTCACGACGTTTTTAAGTTTCACTTGCAGAAAAAAAGAATGAGGAAAACAATGACATAATAAATATGATTAGAATTCGTGAATATATGAATTTGTCTGTGAATGAGCATGCTCGAGAGTTCAGCTTTTCATTCACTCACTCACTGTCGGTCTGTCTTGTCGGTCTCATCATCTGTTCACAGGGAACACTGCAGTGCTGGAGCTCGGGTGAGTGAGTGTCATACTGAAAGCAGAACAGTCGATGAGACAGACATCTCTCTGGGACTTCACAGAAAAGCAAACATAGAGGGTAAAAAGTTTATTGATTTATTAAAAAGATTTTTGTTTCTTCTGGGTAACTTTATTTCCGTGTTCCGTGGTTGTTTTTAGCTGTGTAGCTAACACCGTCGGCTGGCTAACGTTTACCTTCACACAGCTGATACAGCGGAACAAACACTAAAATAAAACTATAAGTTAGCCAATTTAACGGCATAACAAGTGCTGTGTGTTTGATGTTTCACTTCATACAATAAAAACGACTGTGATTCTGGTGATTTGATCAAGTGTTATTAAAAAATGAAGTTTAAAGTTGTAGTTGCGACACACAGCTAGCATTAAATTCGGTAACGTTACTGCACATTCCTTTGTTTAATCTAATCAGCATATTAGTAATTCACAAAATTACCGCGTTATATGGTATTGATACGTACAGATATGTTTTGAACAACTAACTTACCGTTGTAAAATCACGGTATGTTAGTAAATTGTGTACGTGGTGTTTATGGTACGTGAACATTTTGTGACGAATTATTCTAATGGTATATGGTATAACATCTTATATCTTCTCATAGTAGTATACGGTCTTTTCTACTATGATCCAATAGTTAATACAATAAAATTGTCATAAGCTACTCTTTAAACTTTGTGACACCCTTTGAAGATTTACAGTTATAATAATATGCTACTTTCTGGGGAAACAATTGTTGCCATGGTAAATTAATGACCGATATTATCTCTCGTGTTAACATTAATTTATTAACAATGTAAATCATACCATTGCAAAAGATGTAAGATAATTGCTCCAGTGATGAGGATGAATCAAAGGTAACTTGAATCATTACATGAACAGTGCCAGAAGTGGAAGTGAAAGAGACTCCAGCAGATGTGCTGAACATGGCATCCAGCAAGAGTAAACTGAGTCTGAGAGAAGATCTGACATGTGCCATCTGCTTTGAGCTCTTCAAAGATCCCGTGATGCTGGACTGCATGCATCACTTCTGCAGGACATGCATCACGTCGTACTGGAGGACTGTCAGGAGTCCTGTGTCCTGTCCTCAGTGCAGAAAACAGTTTCCCAGCAAACGCGTTCACACCAACTACTTAGTAGCCGGTTTAGTGGAGAAGGTCAGGGCCAGCTCCAGCTCGAGATCTGTCAAGTATCTGGAGGTATGTACTGTAAGTTTTATTTTTTTCTCAACTCTGTACTTTAAAATCCTAGTGACTTGTCAATAGAACTGGATTAAGATCTTATTTTCACTTTCATCATCTTCACTTTGCACTAAAGGCATCTTTAGGACAGTTTTGTTTAGTAAAAGAGAAGTACAAAAATGATGAGACGATGTCAGCATAACATGACATTGAAGTTCTGTTTTTCAAATGATGTGTCTTAAACTTGGTAACGTTCGCTTTGTTATACAATACTCTTTCCTGTTTTTAGTAACGTATAAGCGTCTGTAAAACCCCATGGCTTTTTATTTTACAAATCACAAGACTTGAAATTCCAGTTTTGGACTCTTACTGCACATTAAATAGATTTGATAGATTATTTAACATTGTGTTGCCACATTTATAGACGCAAAAAGCCACTTCAAGCCATGCCCTTATGAAACAAGTTTTTTACACACGGGCATTCATTTTCACAAGGCAGCCAAGCGTGCCAAATAATAACCGTTAAGGGCTGTGAATGCTAATGAATCTTTTTCAGAAACAACTAAAGGACTGCCTGGAGTCACAGTGCTCCGTGAAAGACACTTACGTCACGATGATCCGTGGAGACAGAGAAAAGATGGATCAAATAAAAGTAGGTCCATCCTTAAACAAGACAAAGTACAACATTCTAGGATCCTTTCTAAATCTTTTCTTTTTCCTCAGAAAGTCGGAGCTGAGCTGCAGAGCCGAGTGCACAGTGACTTCCAGGCTCTCCATAACTTCCTGCAGGCGGAGGAGGAAAACATGATGGAGGAGTTGAGGAGAGAGCAGGAGGAAATGCTGCTGGGTCTGGAGCGACATCTGGAGGCCCTACAGGTGGCCATGAGGGATGTGGAACAGAACATCAACACACTACGACAGACGGCCAGCAGCACACAGCAGTCTGTGCTTTTGGAGGTGATCGACTGTTTCCATTTGTAATGCCGCTGCAATACACACACTTTTCACATAACTAATATTTGAGAAATGAATGTCATGTTTACACCAGAGACTAGGGTGCTGTTTGTCAGCATGAGTTATTAGTGAATGGAACTACAGCCCGAGTCTCATTTATATTTCACAGAAAACTGTAGAGAAATGATTTCTACTGTGATTCCAGCATGTGCTGTTATTTATCAGACAGACGCTTTACTTCTGCTGTGGTCTTGCTCCTTCTAGATGGCTTCTGTAATGGAGTCCATGTAATAACATGTTTCATTTCATCTTCCTCCACAGCTTCCCGAACTGAATTCAAGGTGAGGACATGTTCCTTAAAATCCTATCGGTCAAACCAATTTAAGTCATTGCACCAGCATCACAAAGGTCATGGGTTTGATGCCCAGGGAACACACGGTGGGCCAGATTTACTGACAGCTTGCGGCAGCGCAAACGCCTATTTGGCGTAAAAAAACTACTGTCGGTATTTACTAAAGACACGCAGTGAAAATTAGCGCTGAAAATTAGGTGTGGACACGGCTGTTTTTGCGACTGACATTACTGCATCATTTGTAGGAGTTTCCTGTTTAGACGCAAACTTTATGGGAGGAGAGTATTGAAATGAAACATTTGTTCAAACACGTGTTTGCGGCATTATTTAACGCCCCAAAATATGTACGTCTTAAACCCTGCGCAAATTTGCGCTGCTCTTGGTAAATTGTCTTGGTCATTATGAAAATGAGATATTGCGCCTTTTTTTAACATGTGCGGGTTAGTTAATCACCCACTCAAATCTGCACTTTTTTGAAATTGCGCTTTAGCGCTATTTTGCCCTGTTTAGTAAATCTGGCCCATACACTAATGTATAGCGGTAGGGTAGGTTGTTTCATTGGGGCTAGCAATACTATGCTAGTTTTAAAAGGATAAAATATGCCATCCTTACTTAAATTTTATCTCAGTCACCGGTGAGACAACATTACAGTACAAAGCACATAACATTACAATAATACAGAATGTAAACAATATGATTGTAAGATCTTATGGTGGGTTTGTAAGCTTGTTGTTTATGTGCGAGCGTGGGGGTTATGCAAACACATAGCTTGATGGGCAGGTTGGACGTCCATGCTGAATGCAATGATTGGACAGATGTTTTGTGGTCTTGAGACTTCCACAGAAGAATATGTTTGATTGCAATCAGGATGTGAAGAACATGTTTCTAAAACCAAGCTTTAACTGGCAGTTTGAAAGGTCATTGTTTCCTCTGCGCGTTCAAATATTCAATGCTTTTCTCCACAAAACTTTTTCAATATTGAACATTTTTTTGCCTGCGATATCTCCATGACTTCCAGACCACCTCTACAGGAGCTGCATATCAACATCACTGCCTTTAGAAGCAAACGCATCGCTCCTCTTCAGTACACTATTTGGAGAAAGATGTTTCAACATTTAAAGCCAGGTAATTTGTCCGTAAAAGTCTACCCTTTGGTCACCAAACACTATATAGTATACTGCTTACTGCAAAGTGATTTTGAATGAGAAAAATACCTCAAGGTTTTTATTATCGCAGATGGTGTTTTTGTCATAGTGACAGTACAGAATCCGCATGTGTATCCCCTCTGGAGCAAAAGTGGCTTCAGTGATTTGTTCAAGGACACAGCGGGTTCATGTTTAATCAGGATTATTATGGCAGTGTTAGTGGCCTTCAATGCATTTTTTGTTTATATTAAAATGTAGGGTTACACCCACCTCATGAAATGATGTCAAGCCAAATTCATCTGACTGTGCATTCCTCGTATTTCAGTGTATTTGTGAATAAAATCTGTTTATATTGTAAAGGTAATCGTAAGAAATTTAGTGATTTTGGTTCGAATTCTCCCTGTTCCTCGACCCTTCTATTAAAGTCCTAATGAAATTAGTACCGGAATGATGTACAGTCTACATGCTTGACATTTATTAACCAACTGGAGTCATTTGGATTACTTTATTTATGGACGTTTGTGCTCTTTGGAGCTCTTATAAGATGATAACCGCCATACAAGATGATAACATGACAGCATTTGAATATAAAACGAATCGTTCGTGTTTAGCTGAAGAAAGGAAGTTGCATACATTATGAGAGAATTGTCATATTGGGGTAAACTCTACAAAAAAGGAGCCAGTTGTCCGTTTCCACCCCTAATCACAATTCATGATAGTGTGTCGTATGTTCACAGGTCCAGCACCTTTGATATTTGATGAGGACACGGCTCACCCCAGCCTACAGCTTTCCAGAAACAAAACCCAAGTGGTGGAAGGCGACAATATGACCATCTACACATGCAATGCCAAACGCTTCCTCCAGTGTGTTAACATTCTGGCAACTGAGGGCTTCCAGTCAGGCAGCCATTATTGGGAAGTGGATGTGAGCAACAATCGTAAATGGGATTTAGGCGTCGCTCTGGAATCGGCGAACCGTCAGGCCAGAGTCAAACTGTGCCCCGAGAACGGCTACTGGACCCTCCGGCTGCGGAATGGCAACCAGTACTCCGTGGGCACCCAGCCCTGGATGCCGCTGACTGTGATGACCTCGCCCAGCAGGATTGGGGTTTTTCTGGATTGTGAGGAAAGCAGAGTTTCGTTTTACAATGCAGATAACATGGAGCTGCTGTATTTCTTTTTTGACGGGCCGAGGGAAAAAGCATTCCCCTTCTTCAGCCCGTGCCTCAGTGAACGTGGTCAAAAAGCCCAAGCCATCTGTATTCTTCACCATTGCAGTTTTGAAATGAATCGCTCAAGTAATTTGTGCCATGTTCACTGATCCGGTGTTCCAGGATTCTGTGTTGTAAAATATTTATCACTCATGCTTTATTAGAGCCATGCAGATATAATGACAGTAATCAGTCATTGTGTCATGAATTTATTGTATGTAGACATCAGGCGGGCAAAACCAACTACAGACAAATTCTCAAGCGTTTTCATGCCAGAAGATGCCCAAAGATCTGATTTAACCATGGTAATTGACATTGATTAATGACAAAAACATTGTAATCTAGCCTTAAGATCAAATGTTTTTGCAGAAAAACAAACCTGGCCTTAACCGTTTTATATGATTTTAGTTTCTGAAATGCTGCGACTCCTATCTAACTAGCTCAAGTATTTTTGAAACATCACTAGAGAAACTCCAAATACTGATGTAAATCACTCGCTTCTTTTTTTTAACTGATTATTGTGAGATTCTGTAAAATGCATATAACACAATATTCTTTTAACTGTTGCCTTATGTAATATATGTACAGAAAGTAATTACTGATCTTTTTCATGAAATATAATGAACACGTGAATCTGTTTCTGGCGGTTTGTTTCCCCAATTGATCGCTGGAAAAGAAGGGCATTCTCATGAATTGCGTATAAATAACACGCGCGTTGCATTATCGTGAAATACGTACGCCAAAGTTCGATTTTGCGTGCATAAATACGCCTATTTTTGCGTGCATATGATACGCCAATTTAGCGCGCGTGCATTAACCGGCAATTTGTCTTATTAACCTGTCCCCTAACTCAAACCTTAAACCTAATGTTTGCGTGCATATTATAACCTCTACCCAAACCCTAAACCTAACAGTATTATTTGAATGATTTCAGCGTTTCCTCTTCATGTATGTTTCAAAATGGCTGCTCTCCAGCGAGGTGCACCCATATATTGGCGTATTTATGCACGCAAAATCGAACTTTGGCGTACGTATTTCACGATAATGCAACAGCGTGTTATTTATACGCAAATCGATGAGAACGGGAAAAGAGAGCATTTATTTCTCTTATTCCTGCTATGTCAGTAGGTCATATTCATTTTTCTCTGTAGTCAGTAAATGTGCAAAAGTTCGTCCTGTCCATCACTGTGTCAAGGTTCAGTGACGGGAAGGTGTTTCGATTTATTTCTAACTCTTCCTTCCTCTCTGTTGGACAAAAACAAGCACCCTGTTCTGGCACATGAGTACAGCAACCAGATATTATTTGTGATGCACAGCGTATAAATCACACCGCCCTGTAACATCCGCCTGTAATGACATTACTTATTTCGATTATATGCCGTATTCGCTCGTATGGTTAAAGTGTGAGTGTCTAATATGGGGGGGGGGGGGATGTGGGCGCACCTGGGGTGGCATCCCGGATGCAGACAACAGTAAGGATGGGACTGCCATTATCTGTTGGAGCAGGCAAGTGCATCAACATCCTCTTTCCTCCTGCCCCCTGCGAGGGGTCACACAAACAGAATGCCCTCAAACCAGTTTATTGTCATCTGGGGACCAGGGCTTTTTGGCTGCTGGAAATAGGAGCAGCCCTCCTCCACAGGGTCAGGTTGCCTTTAAACACCGTGGCGATTTAAACAGGCTGTTAACATTCCAGCCTTCTGGCTTTGTCCAAAGCGTTTAACACACGGTTGAAGCATCCAGTATCTTCATTTCTAAAGCTCGACTGCTGTGTCCTGTTTTTATCGACCTGTGCTCAAGATGCATATACTTGATATCCAGTGCATTCTTTCACATTCAATCACTACAAAGTCACTCCATTATTTATTGTCATGGGTTACTGAATGTTGAATTTTCAATACTGCACTAATGGTGTCTCATGGCCAGACTGTAGAACAGCAAGGCCATTTCTCTGACAAGGAAAGTGTTTCTCCCATTAGAATCGCTTACTTGAACTTGATGTTTTACTGTTAAATCTACTCGTTTTGCAAAACACAGCGGCCATTATTACTGAAATGTTAGTAAATATGCATTCCGTTTATTCAGTTGTACCTTGTTCTTGGCAGTGTTGTTTAGTTCCTGGTGATGAGTGACATGCTCTCATTTCCTTCTGATGAGCGGTAGAGCTGAGTAATGTGTTTCCTGACCCCAGGATGTGCAAGACGAAATCGTGGCACTTCAAGGTCTTGTCCTTGAGCTGGACTATAAAGAAACAGTGCTAGAGGAAACACATCGCTTTTCATGTGGACCACCTTGAAAAAGTTAATAATAATGATGATATTATGTTGATAACATTAACAATATAAAAACAAATTCGATATGTATTGCATATAATTTTACAAAAATATATATAGTTTTTAATTGGTTTACAAAAGCTCTGTTGATAGTTGAGACGTTTAGGGTCACTTACCAAAGTCTGAAATTGTCCTGGTTAATGTTTCATATTTATGTAATCATGACAACAAATGAATTTCTATTAATACAAAATAGAAATTGTATTACAAAAGGTTTTGAAATGCATGACTTGTACTAAATAATTAAGAAACCGCCGCTGCCAAAAAATGTCAGAATAGATGTGAACCCCTTAACTTTGCTTTAAAATGCATTTCAGGGTGAGACCTTAACAAGGACATTTCTACAAATTCCACAAAGGGTAACTACACTAAAGACGATCAATTGTTTTATTTATTTTGGATTGTTTTAGTTACAGTGTAATTGACAAAGTTACATTAGTGTTATTCCACAGTTTTCATGTGTTTACTATTATAAACATTAATAAAGAATGAGTAAGGGACCCTAAACATTTGAAGTTGGTTTTTATAGTGAGTGGTTTGCATGCTTTCAAATGAATGTTTCTACAGGACACTTTCATTCAAGGAGGATTTAATCAGCTTGTGACCCATCAGAGTACTAAATTTGTAACCCCTATTCCATGTAGTCTAGATCATATTTTCTTTTAGCTTGTGTAATTTTGTTCATGCTTTCCAGTGCTTTTATAAGAAATATCTGAACTCTTGGTTGCCGCTTGTCCAAGCAAATTAGCCATCCAGAACAAGCAGTTGTATAAACATAATTATTGGCATTTAGGTTCTGCAAATGAAACAAATACAACCCCAGCTGTCAGTCATGAAAACGCATTTGATTGTTGTTTTATGGGTGGCTGTGAAAAATCAGTTCATTAGTAAGTTGCGTAGTATTTGTACACTGTAAAACCTTGCTGTAGTTTTTGCAGCAGGTTTGCAAGTAACTTGCTGTAGATTTAATTACTACTTTTTTCCAATTAGTACTGTTTTAAATTACTTTAATCAAAATTAAAACACTTTGAATTTTGAGATTCAAAACGATCAAGAAGAGACTGGCATTAGCACAGCAACAATGCAAAAAATGAAATTCTTCCTAAGCATTTTACTCTTGTTTTCTGTAAAAATACAACTTCTTAAAATACGATACATTTACATAACAAGAAAAGTGACCCAGGATATTTAGTCTTGTTTTATGAAAGAAAAATATGTAAACTAGGTAAGTTTATGCTTAAAACAAAATTGTACATTAAATCTACAGTAAGTTACTGGCAAACCTGCTGCGAAATTACAGCAAAGTTTTAAAGTGTACATGCTCCAGGTAACACTATGATTTGAGAATCCCCCGCCCATCATAACATCATAAATGTTTCAAGAGCCAAATCAAACACAGAACATGCCTGGGATAACACACACACACATTCTGACTCTATTGCTGGAATTTTACTGCATGCTGTAGGTCTGATCGTTGAGCGTCCCTGGTTATGCTTTAGCACACGTCTGCTGTTTCATTTCATTACTGTTTCACATGGTCTCCTCTCTTTCAAAATGCTGTTATTTTTTAAAACATCATTTAAAGCAATTCAGTCCAACACTCCCCTGTGTGGTGTTTCAAATCTTTAAGGTGGGAGTAGTCTGATTACATTAGAATTTTTGGAATTTTCAGGTGGGATGTGAGCTTACAGTCTGTGCTCTGTTCGACACTGAGCATTTACCATTTATCACGCTTTGATAGATTTATAATTGGGTGTAATGGATACGAGGGCATATCCCAATAGAAAAAGCACAGACGAAGTTTCTTTATTATATCAATATCTTTAAGTGTAGACCTAATTGAATCCTCTTCTTCTTGGATATTTCTCCTCAGAAATGTCACAAACTGAGCTTAGAAATCAATTTCTCACAAAATGCACCCAAAAATCATAATCACGATTATTTTGGCCAATGAGATCCCGATTATTTAACACGATTACTCATTACCTTTTAAAACAACATAGAAACTTAAACTGGCCTTTTAAACTGTGTATTCAACTGAAAAATAAATGTAAAGAAATAGCACAGCTGAACAACTGTAGCCTAAGGGTTGCGCTTATAGGCTATATAAATATAAATAAATACGGTGGATTTATACCACAAGAAAGCAAAATGGAATGCGGCACAATAATTGTTTTACGTCGATTATTTTGTAGGCCAAAATTGACGACTACGATTAATTGTTTGACCTAATCTAGGTCCCTACACCGTCATACATATTTGAACAATTTCTCCGAGCAACTTGAGGAGAAACATCTGAGATACTGAAATGAAACACAACCGCGCAATCTCCTGAGCTATAAAAGAGCAATAATATTTGTTTGGGGGGGGGTTGAAGATTCAGTGTTTTGAGATCACAACAAACATCCTTCTGTAGATTCATCAGAAAGACCATTTATATTTAGACAGCCCCGAGGCGACATTTGGCATCGCAGAAAAGCCAAGGATGTCGTCTGTAGGAGCAGGAGTTATTAACAGAAAACATATGCCCGTTACAGTGGACACATGCTGTGTGTCAGTTTAAGGTTTCCAGCGCAGGGGGCTATATACATTTCACGCTATGTGACACTTCAGACTGCATTATCACGGAGGACACGGGCGTTTATGAACGAAAGGAGGCAGATGAGTGAGTCAGAGGAAAAGGAAATGATTGTAAATCCATTCAGAACTTCAGGATTGTCTTTTCAACAGGAAAACGAGCGTTTTATTCCCCTCGTCCTGTGGCACATCCTCTTTGGAGAGACTTGTCTGCGCTTCACCTGATTCTGCTCAAGTTCTTCTGCTCGTGTTATTAAATGACACCAGAAAACTAGGCAGTTTGTTAGAAGATCTAAAACCCCGGAGGACTGGAGACCTGGAAATGAAGAGAGATTTTACGCTTTTCTGTCGGATTTGGATTGGGATTCCCTTGTTCTCAGGTGAGAGCGCGTTTTCAAACTACAGTAGACACGCCGGTGAAAAGAACGCGGCGACGTCTAACGTTCACATTATAGAAGAACGTCACAGAAATAACAACGCGCTGTAAAGTGATAATCAACACAACTGTCATGACTGAAAGCGCGCGAAAACTTATTTTCTGTTACCGACAGAGCGCTGAAGATTCTGTTATTCAGTCGCTTTTCTGTTACACTGCGCACGTTGGGATTTTCTTCACTGCACTTTTTGAAAGTTTTCATAGTTTGTGGAGAAAGTTTTCGTCGAAAATTTCTGCCTGTGCTTCTTAATAAATATTTAGCTCAGTTTCTCCAGCAAAAAGCTTTTGGATGTATGTCTTAACGTTATTATTTTTTAATGTATTCACAATTTTTTTATAAAAGTTTGTCTGTTTGTATTGAATTGAGGTTATGCATAATTAATTTAATTAATTTGGTCTTTATGACTAACTTGAAATGCATTGCTGCATTTGATGGGCGAACATTATAATGAATGAGTTGTGATGTGTACCCTATTGTTTTCTTTTTACAAGTGGATATGTCACTAGAGGGAGCCTTGTCTTTATTCTTGCAATCGGGGTTAATTGATGTTATTAATGTGTTATTAGTGATTCAGAAATTTGAATAAATGCATTTATAAAGTTACACCGAGTGTCAAGAATGCGAGGAGAAAGAACCCAAGTGCAGGCAACGGCAGGTAAGGGGTTAACAGGGGTATTTTATTAAATAACTAAACAAACAAAAACACCCACGAGGGGGTAACGAGGACACGACTAATATAAATGAAAACACTGAAAAAAAAACACTTCCCTCGATGGGGCAAAACACTGACAGGACCAACAAAAACCAGGCAGGATAATAAACAGACGGGAAACAGGAACAATGTACAGGAACACGAAAACAGGCAGAATCTAAACTTACGAACACAACGAACAATGTGGTATCACAGGGCACAGGCATACAAGCACATACACAGTACAGAGAGCTTAAGACAATCCACTAGCACAGGACAAAGAAACAAGAGGGTATTTAAAGGGAAGACAAACGAGGGATAACGACACAGGGCAGGTGTGGGTAATCAAACACCAAGCAACAGGATAACAAGGAAACGAGAGGGGCGGGGCCAATGACGAGACACTGGAGAGAACGCATATTATTGTCAAAAGGACAATAATATGTTTCTCTCCACACATAACCAAAGACTTTGTCATGGCTCTGCTACAGGACCAAGAAAAACATGACTAAATGAAGCAGAGCCATGACACGTTATCTAGTTTAAATCTAAGGCAGATTTGTATGTAGCTATTTATCGAGTTGCATCTCATGAAGCATTGCAATAAGTTTAGTCAAAATTTTTTCTTAGTATAATATTCTTAATACTTGTTTAAGATGGAAAGATTTCTTTCTTTCTTTCTTTCTTTCTTTCTTTCTTTCTTTCTTTCTTTCTTTCTTTCTTTCTTTCTTTCTTTCTTTCTTTCTCTTCTCTCTCTCTCTCTCTCTCTCTCTCTCTCTCTCTCTCTCTCTCTCTCTCTCTCTCTCTCTCTCTCTCTCTCTCTCTCTCTCTCTCTCTCTCTCTCTCTCTCTCTCTCTCTCTCTCTCTCTCTCTCTCTCTCTCTCTCTCTCTCTCTCTCTCTCTCTCTCTCTCTCTCTCTCTCTCTTCTCTCTCTCTCTCTCTCTCTCTCTCTCTCTCTCTCTCTCTCTCTCTCTCTCTCTCTCTTCTCTTCTTCTTTCTTTCTTTCTTTCTTTCTTCCTTTCTTTCTCTCTCTCCCCCCCTCTCTCTCTCTCTCTTTGTTTCTTTCTTTCTCTCTCTCCCCCGCTCTCTCTCTCTCTCTCTTTGTTTCTTTCTTTCTCTCTTTCTCTCTCTCCCCCCTCTCTCTCTTTGTTTCTTTCTTTCTCTCTTTCTCTCTCTCCCCCCTCTCTCTCTCTATCTCTTTCTTTCTTTCTTTCTTTCTTTCTTTCTTTCTTTCTTTCTTCCTTTCTTTCTCTCTCTCCCCCCCTCTCTCTCTCTCTCTTTGTTTCTTTCTTTCTCTCTCTCCCCCGCTCTCTCTCTCTCTCTCTTTGTTTCTTTCTTTCTCTCTTTCTCTCTCTCCCCCCTCTCTCTTTCTTTCTTTCTTTCTTTCTTTCTTTCTTTCTTTCTTTCTTTCTTTCTTTCTTTCTTTCTAATGCAAATTCAGATATTTGTTTGAGTTTATTCTGCATGTCATTTCCTGGTGTTCTTCAGTATGGATATCCTGCACTGTGGTATTTCTTATGTACACAGTTTTATTCTAGCACCTTTGAAATCAGAACCTCGGTATGGGGTACAACATTCGCCAATCATAACAGTAAGAAAACCATATAAAACAACAAAAACACACTACTTATTTGCAAGAATTTCACTTTTTTTAGGGAATGCGCCTCGGAAGTGTTGCAGGTTTTCATTGCTGTGATTTCTGAACGTAGAGGAAGTGAAGAAGTTCAGTTAGGGCAGGTGTTGTTGAGTGAGATTCGAGGGTCAAACTCATTCCTTCAGTGTGTTGCCAGGTTGCACATCAAACAGCAGCACCTCATGAAGACTTTAGCAGAAGGATGGACCTTCTCAACGCTAGGAATCCGCAGCTATGAGAAAGCCACTTGTATATGTCTGCGTTAAAACATCATACAAATGAAAACCACATGGCAGCTCGGTGACCCTGAGTGTTTGCCTACTTTGTCATAACTAAAGCCGTGCCTGTGCTACAGTCCAAAACCTGTGGGTTATGTAGGCTGGCAGCCTTCCATGTGACTCTTTTTTTGTTTTGTCAATTTTTAAGCTAAAAAGTTGTTGTAGTGTAGTGGGGCTGTGTTTTAGAATGAATAACTCTTTATGTTAGCAACATGAATGATCAGGCAATTTGTTGTGGGTAGCCGTGCAATCAGTCTTCTAAGCAGGCCTGCAGTTTTCACCTGTTGAAGCTAAAAAAGATTTGAAATATCAGAGCGGTTGGCGTAGGCTCTTTTCATCTGGGTAATGCCATACAATATTGGCCGTAAAACCAATGTTGCAAATGACTGCAAATCTTGTTTGTTTGCTGTAAGCAGACAACACGACAGCTTAGAGAGTGAAAAGTGATTAGTGTCTACAGATCACATTGATTAAACCCCATTATAGTTTGGCAAAGCATATGTTTCATCATCAGCTCTGCAGAATGTTCCCAAAATGAAATATGACTGAAGCTTAATGTTGTAAAGGGTGTAATTGCAAATCCATATGAAAAAATGTCTAGCTCCCTTTGAAAAAAAGACGTACCGTCCTTACGTGCAGATCTCACTCATGGCAGTGTGTTTCAAATTACCATCCTGGTGATTAAAAACAGCTTAGGATGTACAGTGCTTATGTCTTGTATGTGCAAGTCTCAGTAAAGATCATTCTGTCTATTAGATGCTCCTGAGGCAAATCTTACCATTGCTGTTGCTCTTTGAGTTTCTTAGAGATTTGAACAAACCTCAAACCTCATGGACATCAAAGACATATAAAAAAACACCCTGGCAACCACTCAGAACACCTTAGCGACTGCCTAGAAACACCCCTAGCCACACCGCCTTCTAGAAAATATGTTGAACACATAGCAGTGGTTTATACTGGGAAAATTGTCAAACCATTTCCAATATAAATGTTTTTTATATAAATGTACAAACATTTTATATAATAGTCTTTATATAATGTTCTTAATAATAAGGATTTCAAAACTTTTAGCAATGATGACAATGCTTTTAAAAAACATCAGTTTTTGGTACATGGCTTGCTTAGCAGAAATCACTGAGACTTTCAGTCTGCAGGTTTGTGTTTAACGGGCTTGTCATCACTGTGTTTTTACTTTAAATGGAGACCCCTCATGAGGGACCTCAGAAGAGAAAAATGTGAAGCTTATTGGTTTAAGCACCCCGTAACTGGAATGATCTCCATGGCCTATGGCAATATTTCATGCTATACTGTGAGGCGTAACAAGTGTTAGGTTTCTCTGGTCAGTGATATGGCATGGCCTGTCGTCCGAGGTCAAGCTGGTTCATGGGAAACTGACTGTGTGTCTTTCAAATCCCAGTTTCAAATCCATGTCTCCTCCTTTTCACTTTTTTGTACAGATGCTACACTGCATCCTAACCACCGGGGACACCTTGTTTTTCGAACCGTAAGACAAACTTGCTGTTGAAGTATTGGTTGAACAAGCTGTCAGAGATGCTATACTGAAGGGTGATTCAGTGGTGGCAGAAAATGTGACGGCGCTGTGGAAAGAAGACAGTGTCCTGTTGGCAGGCTGCACAGGTACAGGAAAGACTTGTAGGGGACATGTAGGAAACCCACACAGATGTCACCCCCCGCCCCTCCTACAACATCCTGACCTCACCCCAAATCCCAGCCAGGAAATAGGAAGGCCACGAGTGGGCAGATATACATTCATGAAAGGACATGCAAGCGCATTTTTGGATCTCATCCTCTCCCGTCGGGTGACGGCGGAATCAAAGCGTGTCGCTGGCCTTGAGTCTGGAGAACAGAGGAACTGTATCCAGCTCTTTCGCTCTCACTCACATTTTAATGTGCATGCACATCCCCTCCCGAGGCTTGACAGACGTCCTCCGTGGGGAATCCAGCGATGCTGACTCCTCAGTCCAGGGAAGAGGTCTGTTCCGTGGCCTGACTGCCCTCCGGTTGTAGGCCGGACGCACGGCTATTTCAAGCCCCGTGGCCTACTGTCAGACGGGGTTGATGTGATCTGACCCTGTTAATGTCCGTTCTACCCGGAAAAAGAGCATTGATTTAGTGTATTTGATTCATGCAAAAAAAGTGAAAATGTGCTTCAAGTTGGCGTCTTATTACATTTGAAATGAAGATAATTAATTAAGGCAATATTTTTGTGGAATACAGATTGACTGTATTACTTCGAGATAGATGGATGGATGGAAAGGATGGGAAAATGAACATTTGGCTGTACACTCAATGCGATAGAAGAACCTTTTTTATCTAAATGGTTCCATAAAGAACCTTTAACAACTGAAGAACCTTTTTGTTTCACAAAAGGTTTTTTGTGGCGAAAAAAGGTTCTTCAGGTTATAAAAAAGTAAGATAGAGATGGTTCTTTGTGGAACTAAAAATGGTTCTTCTATGGCATCGCTGTGAGTGTATCCTACACTAAAGGAAATTGTGAAATGAAAAGTCGAGCAGGAAAACAGGAAATTTACTGGATGGGACCAAAGATACATTTGACTATCAAAGGCTCCGTGTTTCCGTTCACAGAGCAAAAGGGAAAGGTTTCTTACCACTTGACAACTTTTGAAGGCCTTATGTCACACTGTAATACGTCCCACAGCGACTAACAATTCAGCAGCTTTTCACATTTAAAAGGCAAGGTAATTCCTACAGATTTACAGAGAACCAGGAAAAAGCGTGGTTAAGATTTCCTGATTCCTTCACTCTTAAACTTTGCTGTAATTTCGCAGCAGGTTTGCCAGTAACTTACTGTAGATTTAATTTACAAGTTTGTTTTAAGCATAAACGTACCTAGTTTATATATTTTTCTTTCATAAAACAAGACTAAATATCTTGGGTCACCTTTCTTGTTATGTAAATGTATCGTAATTCAAGAAGTTTTAAATATTTTTACTTGAAAGCAAGACAAAAATGCTCAGGAAGAATGTCATTTTGCTGCATATGAGGAAAAACTCCAGTAATGTCATACTGTTTGTAGAGATTACTCCTCTGCAGTTTCAGAAGAGATAACAACTTCTCCAACAGTGCTTAGATTTCCCAGGATACCAAAACCGACAATCAAAATAAAGAGATTAAACTGTAGCTAAACCGAAACTTTTAGCAGAATATCTTCCGAAACCAAATATTGTATTCTGCAGAAATCTGCTATTTACAGTGATTTTATGACTATTCTTTTTAATTATTTGCTTTTATTCCTTTTTTATACAGTTTTGTAAAGTTGATATTAAATAAAACATGAGGTGAAACTGAGATCTCTGTTACTTCTCCTCAACTGTAAAAGCACAAACTCTGTGCTCACATTACAGAAGTAAGTGTCCTCTTGGTCTATATATTAGACACGATGTAGTTTACATTTGATAGGATCTGGCACAACTTTTACTGTAGTTTCTGTAATTATATTGACTGTTTTGGTTTGCTTTGTTTATAGTTAAGTTATACTTCATCCTAATTTATCATTTTTCGTCATAACCTTTTCTCTGTTATTTATTGTTGAATCAATTGCCCAAGAAAAGTCCCAGATCATTTCTCTGAAACTCAAATTTCTGGTTGAATGATCATTGAGTTGCTCAGGGAATATCATGTTCACTCCACCAGATCTGGTTCATAAGAACAGCAAAACTATCATCTTACAAGTTCCACGTTCCAAAAATCCACCTTAATTGACACAACCATTTTTATACTAGAATCCATATAAATATTTTGCCTCCTATGGTTCTTTCTACGTATCGTAATAGAAAACAGGACGGCAAAGAGGTTTTTGAATTACAAAGAAGCCGTACAGCACAGTACATGCCATCATTGGTTTCAGCCTATAAGCCCTTACCGGTTACGTATTACTGTAGTCATATATTACAGTGACAGCACTCCTCCCAGCCGCATACAGCATCTTTATGAAACAATGTATATTCATATGGAAATGATCTGTCATGCACAGCTTCACTGTATCATGCCAATTTAGCCCTGAATCTTTGGCTTACTTTGGATGATTTCAAAACGTTACCCTAATATCATCTAAGCCCGATGTAAGACTGTTGTCAAATACCTTCCACATACCTCAATGTAGTCCAACTGTGTCTACAGGCTGCGTTTTGGCACAAAAGACATTGAAACGAGTCAAACATCCTTCTAAATGTTTAGCCGTGTGCAGTGGAGAGTTGCGAGCCTGTGGAGCACAGTTCTGTGCGTTTTGATTGATGTTATTGGTTTTAGGCGGTATCATCTCATCTGGAGAGAATGAGATGATACGGGGCGGTTCACACTGTGATCCGCTTAATGTTTGTCATAAATCTTTATAAAGTCAGCATGCAGGCAACTCAATCGTTCGATTTCATAGTGAGCGATCCATGTGGAGATAGACCATCTCAATCCGCGAATAAGACAATTTGACATGTCTGGCAAAATGCCTGGGGTGGATTGTGCGCTTGTGCGTTTTAATCTGTCATTTTGTAAGCATCTCGTGTGCTTGGTAGAAATGTTTTACATGTAAATGTAAAATGTTACATGTACATTTATGCATATACAGTTTTACATTAAAATCACCTCGCAATGCGTGCGTGAAGACCGAGACTTTGCTTATTCAGCCATTTATTCACTTTAGTCATTAATGATATAATACTCTAAAAAAATGGTGCTATATAGCACTAAAAGTGGTTCTTTGCTCGTAATCATTGGGGAACCACTTTTAGTGCTATATAACACCATATCTTGGGGCTTCAGTGGTTCTTTGAGGTGACCGAGGTGCTATATAGCACCGTTTCTGTAGAAAGAATCTTTTAAGCCCCTGTATGGTTATTCAGCGATTCCGCTGAAGAACCTCTGATGAACCAAGATATGGTGTTATATAGCACTAAAAGTGGTTCCCCTATGATTACGAGCCAAGAACCACTCTTAGTGCTATATAGCACCATTTTTTTTAGAGTGTATATATAATCATATTTTTAAACTATGCCACAACTGTGCTCACAAAACTGGACTTAAGACTTAGTCTCAGTTTAGTAAACACTAATCCGATTGGCTGATTTTATCCAGCTGCCACGAGTAAGGGAATTGTATGCCTTCCCTGGTCGCCCTTTCCCTATTAGTTTAGTGACCACACGGACACTTGGCCATACCGCAGTTTATACCCCAGCATCATTTCACTTAAATGCCTGATGTCACTTTATGGACACCTTTTGGCAAACATTCTTTTTAAGATACTGTACTTAAAGTTTGGACATATTTGCTGTGCATGAATGAACTATTTTTTTAAGTACACAGTTTTTATTAAAATGCTTTTTTGTTATTGTTGCTAAAGACAATATCTTGTTGAATAGCTAAAGAAATAACATGCTCTATATTTTATTTTTTATATAAATATTTATTTTTTACTGTGCAGATGTTTTGGCCCAAAGCATTTATCAGTACAGTTCATCATATAATTGCACAGGCCACCCTGTAAAAGGCATACTGCTACACAATATGTACAAAAAGGGACAAACACATTGACCCAGAAATGTTATTTGACCCAACAAGGGGCTAAAACAACCCAGCATGGGCTACTTTATAACCCATAACAGTTTGGTTTACCAAGCCATGGGTTGAAAATAATCTAGCATTTTAATGATAAGCAAGCATAAAAGGCAAAGACACAGTAAGGCAAATCATTGAAATTACATGCCAAATTTGCATTGCTGATTGTTCAAAATTGTCTGTACTATCCCGGCAGTTAATATAAAATACAAAGTATATAAAAGTATTTATTTGTGCTGCCCATTCTTTATTTATTGGCAGTTCATTGTATACACTGGATGTTACGACTGAATATTACATTTACTATATCTAAATAAAGAAATTGCTTACATTGAAGAACAGACACAAGCCATGTTTGAAGACCACAGATAGTAGTGGAGTTAGTGCTTTTAACATGCCCAGTAAGCAACCACCTAGCAACCAATCTTGAACACCTTAGCAACCATATACCAGGCAACCACTGGCACCTGGCATTGGGTACTGCAGCTTCTGCACTCACAGAGAAAGTCAGAGAAAATATATTATTATGTCATTTTTTTATGAAATTTGTAACTGGTATTGTGAATTCATGTGTCACTACAGTATGTTGTGTTAAAGAATCAGAATCAGAAGGAGCTTTATTGCCAAGTATATTTACACACACAAGGAATTTGACTTGGCGACAGGAGCTTAGTGCAGAAGAGAGTGTACACATGATGCAAACATAGTGCAAATATACATTAAGATAAATAAAAACAATAATGCACTATATACAAAAAGTGAAAAAATAGAGACAAAAAACAACATATAATTTTTTTTAAGTGCACAGATGTGTTATTTACAGGTTTAACCTATTGTTTCTTACAATGTACAGTTTCCAGATGCTATGTGCAATGTGCAAGTGTGCAATGTGATGGACAGTGGGTAATAAGTGCTTTTAATTGGTCAGGCTGAGTATAGCCTGCAGGAAAAAACTGTTATTGTGTCTGGCTGTTCTGGTGGTCAGTGCTCTGTAGAGCCGGCCAGATGGCAACAGTTGGAAGAGGGAGTGAGCCGGGTGAGTGGGGTCCAAGATGATTTTCTTAGCCCTTTTTCTCTTTCTGGAGGTGTTAAGATCTTGGAGGTTCTCTCAGCAGGATTATTGGGTGAAGGGATACTTCACCCAAAAATGAAAATTCTGTCATCATTTACTCACCCCCAAGTTGTTCCACAACTGTATACATTTCTTTGTTCTGTTGAAGACGGAGAAAGATATTTGTGAGCAATTTTCAGTTCTGGAACATCATTCACTAATATGTATACCATAGTAGAAAAAAATGTTTTTTTTGTTCTGTTGAAAACAAGATGAGAGATTTTGATGCATTTAGGAAAACAAACAGTTCTGGGGCACCTTTGAGTACTCTTTATGGTGTCCCAGAACTGAAAATTGCTCACATTCTTCCAAATATCTTTCTATCTTTTCAGCAGAAAAAAGAAATGTATACAGATTTGGAACAACTTGAGTGAACGATGCCAGAATTTTCATTTTTGGGTGAAGTATCCCTTTAAGGATAGACGGTAAACATGATCATCATGATACATGCAGTAAACTGCCTGTTATCGCGACATTTCTCTATGTCTGTATATAGACACAGTATTCTGCAATTACTTTACATAAAATGTCTGATCTAATGAGACCACACCTTTAAAAGTTGTGGGATGAAATTTGTTTATGCTTTCTTGGAGAAATATTTAGAAGATAAGTCATGAATATGAGGGCATTGCATCAGACAAGCATTTACTGAAGTCAACTGTGTAAGACCGAAATACTGCAGTTTCAGTATTACAAAAAATGAAGTTATGAAGGTGTTAAAACATGTTTCATACAAATCCATTGACATAATAGATTTAAGAACGATTTGACTTAACTATATGTCCTTTGTATTAGACAGTTAAACGAAACTAATAAACACAATAATACATACAGTATTATTAATAAAGTGCTAGGGTATCACCCGATAGTTTCAGAAGTGCCTGGTCAACTGTGCTGGTTCCAGCAGCCTTGCTTCAATGGGAAATATCTTTATTAAGAGGAGTCAAGGGTCAAAGGTCTCAAGTCTTCTACAATTGAGATATGCGAAGAACGCAGTTGTTGTTTTTCTAATAAACCCACCATTCCTGAGGTCGTCACGGTGCGAGGTTTTGAGATGTGACTTGTACCAGCCATTGGTTGTGACTTGAATTTTAACATGCAAGAAAGGAGGAAGGAGACATATATATACCCTGAATCTACAGCTCAAGCAATCCTCAGATCTGCAGGTCTTAACCGAGGGTTTAGATCCACACATCTGCTGCTCATAAATCTATATTCATGTGAGATTGTCCTGGTACTTCACATTCATCCAACATACAGTTTGTTATTTTAATCCCGGTGGTATCAATAAATCCCTGAATCTTAAAATACTTGTGCAGAAAAGCCACCAGGATGTTGGTGTTGAACTGTAAACAGGTTATTGACTCCACATCAAATATTTATAAAATTCTATTGTGGTCTGTTCAGAGCGGATGTGTCTGAGACAGATGGGTTGTGCTCATGATGTGAACTGCTTCATAAATATTGTTTTTGATTGACGTGTTTAGGTGTTTAGGTGTATGGAGATGCAGGAAAATGTTTTTACTCTGCTAGTCTGAGAAGAAAGAGGAGATTCACATTTACTGTGTGTGGCTCAGGACACACACCATTAATCATAATGTAAGGTGAAATGTTTATAAAGTTGGTCATGTCTATTTCATTTAGGTAAAGTTTTTACTTGTTATTCATCAGTGAACGCTACTGTAATGGACATTTGATGTTTTGTTATTTAGAATCCTGTATCATATCCAGCTGAATGTTGCTTTGACAGGACACTCCTCATTTCCAAAGATCTGTCCTCCCTGTGTGGTTGTCATAGTAAAGTAAGACTTGTTAAAAGTGATTTGCAGTATATTTGCAGTGATTCTCGTGTATCTTCTTGTCATCGTCTGGTGTTAATACGCTCCAGGTGGATCTCGTAACTCCTTATGATCCGCGTCCTCTGACCACGTTCATACCATCAACATTCAGAGACCATTTAACATGTGCACACACAGTGACCTCATGACCCCTCTGTCCTGCTGTCAGCCAAACACAAACCAGATTAAGGACCTTTTAACGGGCTCAAGCTACTTCTAGTTGAAACGTAAAAAATCACGGGGCCCCGCACTAGACGCTAAATCACATCTGTTGATAGTCGTCTCCGCGATCCCATGGAACACCTGGCGATTTCAAGCCAATTCCTGGTTCTAAATCACAGCAAATATACATCTGAGGATCATGGGGGGAGTTAGACATCTCAACGGCTTTGCTTTCAGAGGGCAGAATATATTAAGGATACTGATGGATAAATACTGACAAAACGGACATCGTGAAAGCAATGTAAGTTGCTTTGGATAAAAGTGTGAAAAGGTGATGTTGATTTTCTCATTCTGTAGGTCTGGTGACTGGGTTTTCTATGAGTCCACCCGCCCTTGACGACACCAGAGACCAGATCGTGCTTGACGCAAACGACACCTTGACCATTACATGCAGGTACGAGCAAAGTATCTGTTGTTTTTCTCTTGAATGAGAACAGACCCGCGAGCTAGCAGAAGTACGGCTAGCTGGCATGAAATGCTATATTGGGCGGTCGAAATGTCCTGCAGCGTTTTGTACTGTAAAACTAAGTGGATTTTGTTCATTCATTTTTAATGCAGTTGTAATTATTTTGCCTGTCACTTTATGACCTCGTGTTAATTGAAAAATCACTGTATATGCAATATTTGTGCTTTCATTTTCCACATCGCTGGACCATTTAAAACAAAAAAGCGAACTACATAAAACCAGATGATTGAGAATGATGGTAAACTTACAAGATATGGTGGTATGATGTTCATTATACATTGATATAAATGTAAACCTAAAGGTTTGTCATGGATGTTCCATTACACAACAGTATTTGTTGAGTACAAGTACTGTATGAAATAAAGATGCAGAGACTTTCATTTTGAATGTAATAATTAGAAACGCATGTGGGTCTTTACAAAAACAAGAGACTGGATTTGGAAGTCAAGGGATTTAGAAATGAATGTGGGTTGAAGAAACAATCCAGCATATTTAGCTCTAATCCCCACATTTCTTTGGCAGGAATTCTCTGAATAAAACATACACCTTTGAGAGAAAATTGTGTTCTTGGGACCATCTCTCAGTGTGATCAATGGATTACACAAAGTCATGGCCGGTGTTCAAAAATCATTAAACATCTCGAGAAAGACATGAGTGTCATTGCTTTTGCATCTCAACACCTGTCTGTTCCAAGAAGCTCAAACAAAAGGGAGTCAAGGACATTATAGATGTGTGTTGAGCTATTCCAGTATAACAGCGTTGTTTGTGCTGTGGCCGTGAATGATTCCTGAAACGGTGCAACTTGTTGTACTTGTTAGATTACGATTTTTTAGATATTATAAAACAAGCAAAAAAAGTTACGGTAAAGGGAATATCTGTAATGTGATTATGTGACCCGCTCCACCAGGGGACAGCGGATTCTGGACTGGAGCTGGCCTGAAGAGTCTTTGAGTAAAGTGGACTTTACAGATCGCCAGGAGCAGCAGCCGCCCGCTGACACCCCGGGTGACAGAGCAGTGAGGGTGAAGGAGTGCCAGGGAGAGGCTGGGAAACCCTACTGCAAAACATTAATACTGCCCAACAGCGAGGCCGATGACTCAGGGTACTACCGCTGTTTCTACCAGGACATCAGAGCTGTCATCGATGGCACCACGGCTGCCAGCATATACGTCTTTGTGCGAGGTGAGAAGCGTATAGTCTTATTGTGAGTGTCATCATACGAGATCACCATCAATCCTCCGTACAATTGCACTTTAATGGCTGTATCACGGCATCTTACAGCAACAGTTTTTTATTGCTAGTGACCTCAAGCGTAAACAATTCTTCACTTTCAAAAGACACTAGTTGTTCCCTGTGGTTTTAGGCCACAGTTAACCTTTGAAAAAATAGATGTTATTTACGAGGGAAAACATTTCACTCACAAGAATCATTTATATCTTTGCAGCTAAACAGCAATGTACTTTCGCAATCCGCGGCTTCTTCCCCAGGCAAACCGAATCACAAATCCCTTTTTGATTTGATTCCTCTTAAAGAATGCTTGGCCGGGGAATTCTTGTCTAATGTTTCTCTTTTCTTTGGGGAGCCGACAAGATCATCCTAAACATTTCTTCAGAAGATCACAGAAGATTATACATGAACACGGTTAGAGCATGTTTGCTTTGCCCCTGCGACGGCCTGAGGTGAAGAAAGAGCGTCGTACTGAATAAACCAATGATAAGGAAGTTTTGAAGAGAGTTAAATCTGCTGAAATCTGAATAACAGAGAAAGGTCTTTCCTCCTGCCAAAGTTGCCTCGTATCATATTTAAAGCAAAATAGTCATCATTTCGATGGTTTAAGTATATTATCACCTCAGTCATGTGGATGAGTGTTTGTAACTGTAGTTTAATTGTCATTGATATTACATTTGGAAGTCAAGACTGGATTTGTATCACTAAATGAGCCTTTTCAGTCAAATGTTTTATTCGTCACTGGATAAGTTAAATCACTTTTCTGGGAAAAAAACGTTTTGGATCCGGGCCTATAAGTATAGTCCTGCTTTAAAGAATTGCTCATGTTTTCAAGCCTGCATTAAAGGAAGTTTAAAGAAATCCTAGAGAGAAAATCGTGATCTTTGATGGATTTCCATTGTATTTCATTCAGTCTCAGATGCTTCTCTTAAAATTGATTAGGAGAAATAAAATTGGAAACATTCACCATTAATGATCATTTGATAAAAAAAAGCCGCATAGCAATTTCGTTTTGTGTAAAAAGGCATCTCATGCGAGTGAGTACAGTAAATAATAGTGTCATTTTTGAGTGAACTATTCCTTTTAGACTCCAGATGGGAACTGTTTATCCTTGCAACACAATCCAGCTCATATTGGTAACCGTTTGGCTTTTAAACCGATTGATCAAACAGTCGCCTACAGTGGACAGCTTGCCTGGTGTTACTCTCCTTCTTTGACAGCAGTTTAGGAGCGTGGATGAAACGGAGCCAGGTCAGGTACGAACGTCCCGCTGACTTGCTCGCTCGTGTGAAATGTTGCCTGATTTCTACTGACAAACAGTTTTCACAAATCTTAGCGGGGGGCTGATCAGAAGCAGCTGAAATCACAGCTATAAATTAGCAGAGAGCGTAAAGCAGAATGGCACCTGGCTGCATGTGGCTTCAGTTAACCACTTACCGGTCCATATACCACCGCCTGTGGCCCCCAGGAGCCGTCGGCATTGAGCGCTCCGTTATGGCTACATATGCCTCAAAGCGCCTCCCGTCCTCTGCCGAAGAAAATCGGTTTCACTTCGCAAAAGTGATTTATCATGAAACACTGTAGCTTTGAGGATTTGCGTATTTTTCCTATTACATCTGTGTATGCAGAACACCACGGGACAGAAACGTAAACCTCAAGATACGAAGGATTTGTTTGGACTCCGAAAGCTTTGAGACGCGTGAGGAAAATTCACGCTCCTTTATAATGCTGCCTTTAGAGAAACAGCCATCACCAGGTGATGTTCAAATAAAAGCTCAGAAACAGCCTCGCGACCTCCTGTGGAAAGCAAGAGCCAGAGGTTTGTTTTAGCAGCCCCCCACATATGGATTCTGTCAAATACAAAAGTCTGTTATTACGTGGATTTAGGAACGGCGCTGAAGTTTTCCCCTTTTGGATTTTGCAGATCGACGACTGTTTATATTCAGTCAGAGAACTTAAGGTGGAATGTTGAGCCTTATGACCGCAGGATTTTAAATGAATAATCCGAGGTGAATACGATGACAGGGCCGCAAGCTTGAAATTGTCTGCATACTTGCATATGATTGTTTCTGGACATCCTGAACCCATACGATATGGGCAGCGGCGGACTGGGAAGCAAATTCGGCCCTGGATAATTCGGCCCACATCGGCCCTCCACCAATTCTGTTGACGGGGGGTGGGATGTTTGGGTGGCAACTGTTTGGGTGGCAACTGTGTGTTTCATGGCATCGGCCCTCCACTGATTCTGTCGACGGGGGGGGGGATGGGCTGGGGGGTTGGTGGGATGTGTTATATGTAACGTGTGCATTGCGTTACATGCATACGTGTCCGACTCGCTAGTGCCTTCGTGTTGCTTGCATTCGCGTTTATAATATGTCCGCCAGTCCTCCCCTGGTCATGGCCGTTCTGGACTTTGACAGAATGTCCTACTGGTCAGTCCGCCCCTGGATATGGGTCACTTGCCTCAAATACGACTCAAGCAGTTCCTAGCTTTGGTTGTCATAGAAACATTTTTAAACAAACCCTGCAGAAACAGGCGGGAGATGGATGACATGGGCTCCGCTGCTGTACTCCTATTGGTAGTCGCTCCCGAAAGTCGAGTTTGTGGAGTCGCTAAACACACCCACTTCCTGTCGGCAATGGTCTCTGTCGCTCGTGTCGCTAGGCCACCATCGAAATGAATGACATTGCTGGCGGTCTGAACGGGCTTTAGTAGTGCCTCGATGCCACAGAAACTTTCTCCCTAATGTTTTTTATGGTTTAATCTGCGCGCTAATCAGAAATTCCCATATCTCAGTTGGTAGAACATTGTGTTAAAAGCATAAAGATTACGGGTTTGATCCTATGGGAACACACATACTGATTAAAAAGTACACTTCGAATGCTTTGTACATCACTTATCCAAAGCATTTGCCAAATACATATACATAAAAGCTTATTTTGCGTATTAAATATTGGAAAATGGCGGGTAGGTGACCGCGTACAAAGTTCACACATTACGTACAGTATAACAAACCAACATTTTGATTTGTCAAAACGGTCAAAAGCCATTTGACGACTAAAGCAACAGTTAGAGGATAGAGCATGCTGCTTAATTTTAAAACATCAAATAATTATTACATCAATACAAATATGTATTAAAACTGTTTGAACATATTTGTCAGCATGCTTACTAACCAAGCCCGTGCAAAGTTATCAAATCTTTTAACTAATTTATATCAATTAATATAAATGATGTAAACCTAACTTTCGCATTAAATCTGAACAAGGACACCAGGTAGGAATGTGATGTAGCTCTGTGGAAAAAAGCTGTTTACAAACTCCACCCACATGAATCACGTTGGTAACATATAAATACAATTTTACCTACCCAAAAACAGAACTCCATGACAAATGTTGTTCAACAAAACTGTACATAATCAACATTTATTGAAGAAATTGCATTGCCTTGGGGCTGGTTTTACTTTGAAAATGTCTAACTGACCCGATGTCACATTTTTTTCCACACAGACCCAAACCATCCTTTCATCAGGACAAATGAGAACAGCATGGAGACCATCTTCATAACAGACTCTCAAACACACATTGAAGTGCCATGTCTGGTGTCAGATCCAGAGCTGAAAGTGTCTCTCTTCTCGGTAGGTCCAACAGTAGCTTATCTGATCCCTCTGCTAAACAGATTTGGTCTTGTATGTTTCTAGAAAATTCACTTGTATAGCTGCGGTTACAGTGGATACGTTTACTGGAGTTTCAGCAACTTTACCCAGGGAGACAGGTAGACGATCAGGGTCATGGGCAGGTCCCAAGGGCCAGTGTTGGGATCATTGTGTCATCGCAAGATTGCAACAACGGATGCGTCCCTCACAGGTTGTGGGGACAGTGATGGAAGACTGCTCAGCGAGAGCCTGCTCTCTTTGCAGACTGGTGCATCAGGATTTAGTTTCACACATTTTCACACATTACAGTTTGATTCAACTTTTCTTGCTTTGTGATGTAATTTTAGCACATTTCAGTAAGTTATGATGTAAGATTCCTGCAGAGAGAGAGAGATAAGATATTTAAATTCCTGAAAGTTATTTCCTGGCCAAACCCAGGCAGATAGGGTGTCTAAGGTTGTGTAATATATAAAAAATGTAATGAAAAAGAATGTTGTGAGAAGTGTTATCTCAAGGCAAAAACTGTCTGGTGTCATATCACAATCATCTGTCTGTATTCACGGCTGCCATTGATTTCAGATCAGTACATCGAGTTTTAACTTTTATCCCGGGAGGTTTGAATGTAGCCTATTTAATATTCTGTGCTTGAGCAGTTGGAATCGTCTCCAGTGCTGCTGGAAGGCGACGACATCACCTGGAATAACAAAAGAGGCTGGTCTGTTCCCAGACACATCCTTAAGAACACTTCCATCTTCATTGGCTTCTTCTGCTCCATCTCCGTCCAGAACAAAGACTACAGATCATCTATGTACCTTGTGCAGGCCACAGGTGAGATGTTACTCAGTTTTAATAAAATAAATGGGTTTTTTTTGCCTGACCTTTTTATGATGTCACCTCATCAGAATCAGAATCAGAATTTGCTTTATTAGACAAGTGTGTGCAAGCACACGAGGAATTTGTTGTGGTTTTTTATAAGCTCTTGGTACATAAAAAACATATACACATGACATGAGAAGAGGAAGAACAATAAGTAAGTAAAAAATAAATAGGTAGTACTAAGGAAAAGAAAAGAGAAAAAAATAATGTTGTATACAGTTGGAAGATCTATGTACAGATTTGTGCATTTACAGTATATACAGCTGTAAAAATAAAAACTATGCATATGTATTTACATACTCATCTGGTAAATGCTGTCAATAGCCAAAGAGATCTCCTTTGAATGTATTTGTGAAACCTTTTTAAAAATGTACAGATGGCTACAATAAATGGAAAAGATATCATAACAGTGGTTAGCTACTATTTGGGAAACATCAGGATGCTCTCGAGAGGTTTAAAATATAGAGTGTTTCATATTACTCAGGTAAAATGGGTTTCAAAGTGGTTTGTTTTAATGTGATTAGACATTCAAGCAACTTAAAAGTCCTCGGATCATTTACATCAAGGCATTTTAGAAAAGTCCCATGTCCAGTGACTGGAATGACAAACATCTAGCCAACCACAGTCAATGACAACACTGCAATCAACCTATCTCTGACCTTAGATTTTAATTTTAGGGACTAGAGTAACAGACTAGAGTATTCTTCTGGATATTTTTACTGTGTTGGTTTAAGACTGCGACTGGTTTTTGGTTTGTTATTCTAGGACCACCAAAGAATGAACCAGGAACACGTTTTACTAAAACACATTGAATGAATGCTCTCTCTGTGAGTTCACCCGTTCTGTTTTGTCATTACACTGCTAAGATCCTCGTTCTTTTTTGATAAAAACACAAAACATCTGCCAGTATCAACAGTCTATTTTTCTCTGAGGGTTAAAAGAAAACTGACATGATGCTTTTTAGAGCTATAGAGTGTGATTGTACGTACCAGCGGACCTCCTTAACAAATATTTGAGCATTACTTTTGTTACTTTATTAATGCTAGTAATTGTGAAATAGCATCTGTTGGATGTTTTTGGATGAATGAGATCATTGGTGAGTGTACTGAACACAAACACAGACGTCCAGACCACTTTTTTTTCATCTTTGTCCTGGAGAACCACAGCACTACACATTTGTCTCTGTTATCTCCTTGGAATTTGTATCTACAAGGTGTCTAATGTGTACGTGTTCTTACAAACTGCCAGTGATGGTTAGGTTTAGGGGTACAGATTCATTATTGTTTTTTATGATGTGGCTAAATCATATGGCCCCGGTTTCACAGAGAAGGCTTAAGACTAGTCCCAGACTAAAATGAATTTTGAGCTGTCTTAACTGAAACTAACTCGCCCTGACATATATTAGAATATGTCAGTGCCATTGTTTTATCTCAAGGTGCACATCAGTAATGCATTTTAATAAAAGCGACTTAAATAGCCTAAATTAACTAAGGCATAGTCCTGGCTTAAGCTTAAGTCTTGTCTATGAAACCGGGCCATGAATTTGTACGATCTAATTGTAGTATGGGTTGTGCTAATAATCATACAATTCACATCATACAAATTCACACATTAGCCACTTCGTAAAATAGTTAAGAATTCCAGTGAGATCAGGCTGAGCCTCCTAATAGCGATGCACTAAAAAGGAGCGCCTTAGCAACCACATAGCATCTCCCTGGCAACACCTTTGTATGCACAAACACCGCTCTACTTTCTACATATGCCCAAAAAATGATCTTCCAGAAGTGGCATAAAGTTATACGCAGTATGTCGGCAGCCCTAAAAGCTTAACACTCCATGTTTATAACACTCAACAGGGTTTAAGTTTTACGAGCTCAAGCTGTTTCCTGAGGACTCACCCGTGGAGCTCATGCAGGGGGAGGTTCTGGTGCTCAACTGCACGGCTCTGGTCGAGTTCAACGCCGCTGTGGAATTCAAGTGGGACTATCCGGGCCAAAAGGTAATGAGCGGACCAGCCTGTGTGATGTGCTTATCGATGTAATGAACTGCAAGACCTGTCCAATCCAGAATAAACAACCTTAATCTCATTAAAGAGGAGGTATTGGCCTATGGACAAATGACCGGTGGCTTTCGTGCGATTGCTTTCTGTAGTAATAAATCTGTGCAAATGCAAACCGTCATATTTATTATCCTCCCGCACATCTGTTTTTATCAGATCAGTGACTTCTAATCTGTTCAAGGCATTATTTACACTCTCCAATATTTCATTTCTGCACCAGTGTTAGTTAGTTTTATCTAGGTTTCTTGTATTATCTGAAGATTATGGGTGAAATGTGTCATTTTATCCAGAAATGCAATGTATTTTACATACATACATACATACATACATACATACATACATACATACATACATACATAAAATGATGAGCATTTGAAAACGAACTTTACTTTCATTTTAGTTAAGCAGCTCATTTCCACCACATCTTCTCATTACCATAATGTGTTTTCTTCAATGGTGAGATTCCCATTGTCGAAACTGTTCTGTATCAGGAAAAAAGGCTGGCGAGTTTTCAACCCGTGCGCAACGTCCTGGAAAAAAACACCATGGTGTCCAGCATCCTCACCATCCGTAACGTTCACGTGGGTGATACCGGTTACTACACCTGCTCTGCCGGGAGTGTGGAGATAACACGAGATCTCACTACTGTAGTCATAGTTCACGGTAGGTCACAGCGGATTAGTGCTACCTGTGCGTCTATAAAACTGCATATCTGAACGTCTGTCATGTAACAGCTGTTTGTACTCCACAGAAAAGCCGTTCATCAGTTTGGACTACAGGAATGGATCTGTTATAGAGGCTAAAGATGGCCAAATATCTGTCCGGCTCTCAGTGAAATTGTCAGCGTACCCTTTACCGGAAACTCAGTGGTAAATCAATGAAGAAAGATGCTATGATGCTATGGGCTTTTCTCAATGAATGCCACTGTAAAAAATCACTTTCTTACTTAGTATTTTTGTCTTTTTTACCTCCATTCAAGATTATTTTTCTTACCCCATTGGCAGATTTTTTGCTAGTTTTAAGCAAATATTCACTGAAATGTCATATTTTTTTGTCTAAAAACAAGACTTGTTTTCTTAGGTCATTTTACTCATCAAGAAAATGCATCTTGATTGACATTTCTATTGGTAAACAAGACAAAAATACTAAGTAAGAAAGTCATTTTTTGCAGTGGTTTGCTCAAGTAAAATAGGTTGCAAACACTATTTCATGTTGACTCTAAAATAAAGATTGTCTATATATATTTTAAATAATGGAGACAGTATTATTAGGTTGTGTGTGTGTGTGTGTGCAGGTATAAGAATGGGAAATTCATCAGCAGACGGCCGGAGTTCAGCAGATTTAAGGTCCTGCATCAGGCTCTGGAGATCAGAGATATGTGTAAGCAGGACGCTGGTGAATACACAGTGATAGTGAAAAACACAGCAGCTTCCCTGGAGAAAAGACTCAACTTTACCCTCATAGTTAATGGTAAAGCTCTAATTCTAATAGATTGTATATTTGTTTCATCCATTACTATCATGTCAGTAAACTTACTAGTGCATGCTAGCATATACAGTAGGTGGCCTCAAAGTTTACAGATATGGACTAAAAGACCATCGTCATGTGCAGTTCCTCCCCAGATCCACGAGAAGGAGGCAGCAGCGCCTACCAACCCCTACAGGAAGAGCAGTCGCCAGACCCTGACCTGCACCGCCACCGGCAACCCCCCGGCCACCATCACCTGGCAGTGGAGGCCGTGGAGCCCCTGCGGTCTCAACAGCACCCGCAGAACCCTGTAAGCGACGAATGACGGGTTCTGAGCTGCTCGGCAGTCTTTGTTCGGATGTTAAAAACATCAGCAGGATGTTCAGGCACTGATGGGATTTTGTGCTTGGCAACAGTACGGATTCAATGGGAATATTAGCTGTCAAATTATTATTGAATGTTAAATGTGATAGCTCACGGTTCACACGGAGTTCAGAGCGGATAATCTCTGTCCCTTTTGGCGATGTACCTGTGGTCACTCACTTGATGGAGATGCTACTTTCCCGTTTTTTTCAGTCGTGTTGTGTTTATTTTCTCGCGGCGCTGTGGCAGCGCTGAAGATAAGGCAGCTGGGGAGGGTGGAGAGGTTAGGGGCGCTGGGGATATTTATAGTGCTCTGTTAGCATGTAGAGTTTTGTGTCTGAAGAACAGGAAGATCAGACCGGTTTGAGTCTCGTCTATAGTCCGCTTTGGATGTACTGTGGATGGGTGTCACGTTCAGACGTACCGCAGTACGCACCAACAGCTGAAGTCTGCTGGGATACCTATTTTGTAGAAATAGCCAAACTATTGATGTGCCTATATAGCGTTTAAAGGTATGCTTCTGCCATTATATTTTTTGAGAGCCAGTTTGTGGCCTTTATTTGTATCCTCAGTTAGCTCTCATCACACACAGGAAGGTAGACACATCTGAAAGCTCTTCCTGGTGTAGGAACTGCCCACGTGTGCATCCTGATATTCCTCAACTCCCTGCCCGTTTACCTTTATTCCCACGCACATACATCATTTACGTTCTTAGATTTTTCAGCGTATTTTTTATTGAGAATAAAATGCTTCATCTACATATTATATTTTCAAAGTCTGACTTTCTACTGACGTTTGACAGGGGTCGAAGGGGCCAGCGAGATAAGATTCCCGTATGTCAAGACTGGATAGATTTGGATCCGGACCACACTGTCAATCCTATCGAGAGTATCGAAACTTTGACTGAGATGGTGGATGGGAAAGAAAAGGTTTGCCTTCCTGTTTTAATTCCTTCCTGCACATTTCCCATAAATGTCTGAATCAAATTTAAACCAAGTGCCCCCTGCTTGAACCCCGAGTGTTTTCATACCACACCAGACATCTGAAACGTGACATTTAGGGGCGGCAGGGTGCAAACGCGTTACAGTTTCCACTTTCGAAATATTTGACTCAATCTTGCAGTGCTCGCATCCTGGACGGAGAGGGAATAAACACACGACACTCTCTTCCTGTTTTATGTCGCACCTGTGAGGTCATATCCTGTGTGTGGCTCTGGAATGGAGTGATGGAGGGAAGAGAGAGTCTTGCTGTGATCCAAATGAAGCATCTGGATTTGCTGTTTTTCAGGCCGTAGGTCGTGTGGTGATTCAAAATGCCAACGTGTCCGCCATGTACAAGTGCTCAGCTGAGAACAAAGTGGGAAAAGATGAACGCTTGATCTATTTCTATGTAACAAGTGAGTGATCACCAACAATTGCTAGCAATGCCAGAGACATGGGTTCGATTCCTAGAGGGGGAACGGACTGAATTGATCTCAAAACGTTTTTGATAAAAGCATCTCCTCAAATGCGTAAACATAATAGAAACCTGCTAAAGATGACTCCAAACACTTGAGTAAATACAAAGCAATACCCTGGCAAAACCCGTGGCACACTGGCATAATGGCGGCAACGTCACATGTTTTCATTAATCAATAAAAAAATGTGATTCATTTTTCTTATCACATTTCTGTGTCTGCAAATCCTGATTTACGGTTACTGTTTGTTATTGGCTTAGCTATCCCAGAAGGCTTTGGTATCGAGATGGAGCCGTCAGAGGAACCGCTGGAGAAGGATATGGTGCGACTGAAGTGTAATGCAGACAACTACACGTATGAGAACCTGCAGTGGTACCGTCTGGACCCGCAGGCTGTTCCACCAGAGCTGGACTGTAAGAGTCTGCACCAGTACGCTGAGTCTCTGGGGGGGAAGCTCTCCTTCCAGACCTCCAGCAACAACTGGGTCCTAGAGCTCGCCATCGCCAACATCCAGCTCCAGGATGAGGGCAACTACGTGTGCGAGGTGCAGAACCGGCGCAGCGGGGAGAAACACTGTCACCGCAAGTACATCCCGGTCAAAGGTGAATGTCATTTAATAACACTTCTGTTACTGGCCAATTACCAAGTATTTTCTGGCCCAACAGTGGCGGTTAATCGGTCTTGGTCATTATGTATTGATCTGCTATGTGATATATCTCATTGGACCTAACCAAAATGAAAGGTCTTTTTCTCTTGCAGCGCTGGAGGCACCTCGCTACCGTCACAACCCCACCAATCAGACAGTGAACGTGAGCGAGTCGCTGCAGATGGAGTGTGATGTGGAGGGTACTCCGTCACCCCAGCTCTCCTGGTCCAAAGACAACCAGCCCCTCCAACATATATCAGGTTTGTTGATCGTGTCTGTCCTACAGCACAGTTAAAGGGATAGTTCACCCAAAAATGTCATCACTTACTCACCATCTCTTCATTTTAAACCTGTATGACTTTCTTTCTTCCGCAGAACACAAAAGGACATGTTTTGAAGAATGTTGGTAACCGAACAATGGCAGTACACATTCACTTCTATTGTATGGACACAAAACCAATGCATGTCGATGGGTACCGCCGTTGTTCATTCACCAACAACATTCTTTAAAATATCTTCTCTTGTGTTCTGCAGAAGAAAGAAGGTCATGAAGGTTTGAATTGACAATTTGGGGAGAACTATCCGTTTAATAGCGGTGTTTGCATCACTATCATTCAAACAGTACTTTATAGGGATGTAACACTATTATCGATATTGTGTTATCGCGATAGCAAAATTGTCTCAATATTAAGGTGGTCACGTCACTGTATGAAACGATAGGTCTTCCGGGCCTAACGTAGAGAATGTTAAAAAAAATAGATGTTACCTTTGGCAAGGTCCATCTGGTGCAATTGTTTTTTGGATTAAAATTAGTCATTTTAAATATTGCAACAAATATCGTACCATGGACTTTATATCGAAGTATTATCGTACAGTGAGATTTTGATATTGTTACATCCCTAGTACTTCAGGTTAGGGATTTGAACTGTGAACTCTCATGAATATTGAACTAAAGTCACAGATATTAAAGATTTGTTAGATTGATACAATAAAAAAAGTTGAACTGACTTACATTGAAGGAGCAGTCTGACTCATATCAGCTCTGGAATACCACAGAGACTTACAGAGCCTGAAAATGACATGACCAACTTACATGTTTCACATTCTTTCTGATGGTTGATCGTTTTACATACATCAGAACACACGCATGCACACACAGACACTAACATGTGCCTGTATCTTTGCGATCTGCATCCACCTAAAACTCTCACTATCGCTTCCGTTGCAATATGCACATATCTTCAGCCACCATCCATAAAGTGAGGCCTGGAGACCTTACGTTTCTAGTCAAACTGTACACTGTTTTTCTTTATTTTGATTCCCTCTTCATTTTTCTGCATGTTCTTCAGTCCCCCGTCGCATTAACACAATGGCCCCATCTAAAATGATCCCATTACAGTTTACATTATACACCACACAGCTGTCCCAGCCAAACCAGCACATATTTGAAAAGGAACACACATATTCACACACATACACACACTATTACTATCTGTCACACGCAAAATGTAATTCCAGGTCTGAAATATTCACACTAATGCACTCTCAATCTCCATGATGAATATGTTCATTACTATATTGCATGTAGAGGGAGTAAAACGACACACCTCGAGGGATGGATGTGGGTTGATAGCGGCTCATAAGTGAATTCACATGCAGTAAAATTCAAGCAGACCTCTGTGTGTGTGTGTGTGTGTGTGTGTGTGTGTGCGTGCGTGCGTGCGTGCGTGCGTGCGCATGTGTGTGTTGAGGGGTTATTATAAGGGGTGCAAATTCAGTTCAAGCGTTAGAGAATAGCAGGAGGTCTGCACAGAATTTGTGTTAACACTTTTGCTGAGCTAATTGTATTCATAGAGAAACCGCAGTCGATTTTAAAGCCTATAAAATGCACTGAAGTCGTGAATTACGTACGGTTTTCATCAACACTTGGCCATTAAATGTATCTGATGGTTGTTTTGAAGTGATGGTGGGCTGTTTCTCCTAGAGTCCAGAATAAAAAAGAGAGTTGTTTTTGTTTGAGTTCTAGCTGTCATCTTTTAGTAAATTAGACATGACGGATCAAGAGGCAGCAGATTTATTATAATGAGAGGACAAAAGCTCGGAAACAATTATGTCTTAAGATCTATTTTAAATGTGGCACCCTGTCATTGAAGCAGAAACAGTCCTGGTAAATATTTGACTTTTGATTATTAGTTTAGATAGCAAAGAACAAAACTCAAAAGTTTGAAAAATTGTTTCAAACAATAAATAAAAAAAATCCATCAAAAAAGTCGAAACTAAAGGCTGGAATACACTACAAGACGTTTGCTCAGATTTTCATTCTGGACTTGTTGCAGAATGTGCTACTCTGCAGACTTTGTGTGATGCCCTGTTTTTCTCTGCAAACTTTCAAAAAGTCTGCAAGTGTGAAGTGATGTCTAGTTTTTAGGGCTTTCAAACGATTAATCGCGATTAATCGCATCCAGAATAAAATTTTGTATTTACATATTATATGTCTGTGTATTGTGCATATTGATGTTGTACTTATAAACACTTACACATGCATGTAAACATATTAAGGAATTTTTATTATATTTACCAATATTTTAAATTATATATAAATGTTTGTTAATTTTATATGTACTATTTATTCTAAATATATGCATGTATGTGTATATGTTTTCATAAATACAAAATGAATATGCACAGTACACAGACATATATTACGTAAACACAAAACTTTATTCCGGATGCGATTAATCGCAATTAAACATTTAAAGTTTTAAACATTTAGTTTTTAAAAAATCTCTTCAGATTTTAAAAGTCGTGTAGTGTATTCCAGCCTTAAAACTATAACTTTAAAGACACAGAGGAACGATTTTTTCCAGTCAAAATCCATTTAAATTTCAAGAGCTTGTTGTGCATTTTCATTGTGAAACTTCAGCGCAGAATAAACGGACCTTACGGCTTCAGTATGTGAAGTGATGTAGTCAGAAATCCGGTTGTGTGATTGTGTGATTTTGTGGATGTGTGCAGGGATCCTCCTGCAGGACTCTAATCGGACTCTGAGCATTCAGCGAGTGAGAGAGGAGGACGCCGGTCTGTACACGTGCACCGCCTGCAACCAGAGGGGCTGTGTTCAATCCTCCGCCACTGTGTCTGTCATTGGTGAGCACATCTCTTTTGTGACAGGCCGTTGTGGTGTACAGTGTTCTCTTTATCATCTCTTATATTGTTAAATTTTAGATTTATGCCAGGGGTAGAACCACATGTAGGTTATAAGCTTATGCACACACACACATGCACGCACGCACACACACACACACACACGCACACACACACGCACGCACACACACACACACACACACACACACCATTGTTTTACTCCATTATGACACAAGGACATCTCATAGACCTCCACTGCTTTCATACCAGGCTAATGATGTTTTCTATCCCCTGCTTTTATCTCTTAAATAACCTTGTTACAGACCGTTATTAGACTGACATAATTAGATTTAAAATGAAACATGTTTAGTGTGCTCCTTAAGATTTTTTGTTACATTTGTGAGGACATTTTCAGAAATTTGGCCATCACAGGAACCCTCAAACCTGTACACAGACACCTGTTTCATATGTACCTCTAACTCTAGTCATTACAGACACATTTTTGACACTGGACTACAAAACCAGTCAGAAGTCGCATGAGTATATCTGTAGCAATAGCCAACAAAACATTGTATGGGTCAAAATGATCGATTTTTATTTTATGCCAAAAATCATTATGATATTAAATTAAAATCCTGTTCCATGAAGATATTTAGTAAAATTCCTAAAATATATAAAAACTTTATTTTTGTGAGTGGATGCAGCAAAATCGCTAACAAAAATGGCCGGAAACACGCCTACAAAAATCGCGAAAAAATATCTATGTAAAGTTTAGATTAGAATTTCAGCTTTCGGGTTCATCTACTCTCCACAACGTCATTACAGTGGTAAGTCAATAGAGAGCATTAAAACAAACCTATTTCTTCTTCGAAACGGCCTGCTACAGCGTCTCTGATATACAAACGTAAAGGTGAATTTCTCAATTTATTGATTTTTTTGCAACATCAGATTCCATATTTTTAAATCGTTGTATCTCGACCAAATATTGGCCTATCCTAACAAACCATACATCAAGATTTCAACCAACCATTTCAGATGCTGTATAAATCTCAATTTTGAAAAATTGACCTTTATGACTGGTTTTGTGGTCCAGGGTCACATTTGTACTGTTTTGGTGGTAATGTCATTTCTTTTAAACCTGACCATCACACACACACCTTTCCGTTGTTCATGCTCTATCTTCTCTATTCTCAGTTAATCTTAAAATCGGGTTGGATATTAGACAAATGACTATTATCACACTAAAGAAGTCGACATACGCTGCACTAGCTTATTATCCCCACCAAGATTTGCACCAGCTCACCAGAAGGACTGTTTCTCAGTACTGTAATAATGAATATAGTCGAATATTGTAATGAAGATAATGAGCGGTTCAGAACTGACATGTTGTGTGAATGGATTTTGTGATAAATATGGGGTTATACAGACAGTTTTAACACACACGGCATTTGTTTTCATCCGCCAGGTTCTGATGACAGGACCAGCGTAGAGATAGTCATTCTCATCGGCACGGGCGTCATCGCCATCTTCTTCTGGGTTCTTCTTCTCGTCATCTTTTGCAATGTTAAGCGGGTCAGTACAAACAGTTCGCCTTACACTCAACTCATGAATTTCACCCTTTTAGTCTCTGTAATAAATAATTCAGTCATTCAGGAAACTTCCGTCGCCTATACATCCGGTCGAAATGTCCGCAGGGCTCCAAAGTAATTATCTGCTTTTTTTCAAGCCACATTAGCATTCTAACTGTAAATTGAACGTGGCCAGCCAAGTCAGCATTTCTTCAAGACTCTTTCTACATTCAATCAGCGGTAGTCATTGTTTTGTTGTCCCGCAGGTGAACCCAGCTGATATCAAGACAGGTTATCTGTCAATCATCATGGACCCAGGGGAGGTGCCACTGGAGGATCAGTGTGAATACCTGCCCTATGACTCCAGCCAATGGGAGAGACCCCGAGACAGACTGTGTCTCGGTACTTTCACACACTGCACATTTAACTTTACTACAATACTAGACGTATTGTATTTGACTAACAATGAACTCTTTCTCCATGTTTGTAGGGAAGGTGCTCGGACACGGAGCGTTTGGAAAGGTGATTGAGGCCTCTATCAGTGCACATGACAAGAAAACCTGCTCTAACACGGTGGCCGTCAAGATGTTGAAAGGTACGTTCTCGTCTGTAAACCGCAGTCAGTGGACATCTTGATGCTTACATTCACTGGAACTGTTTTTGTGGTGTTTGGGACAGAGGGAGCTACCGCCAGCGAACACAAAGCGCTCATGTCAGAACTGAAAATCCTCATTCACATCGGAAACCACCTCAATGTCGTCAATCTGCTCGGAGCATGTACCAAACCAAATGGTGTGTGTGTACCAATCACTCTATTTCACATACAAAATGTAGAAAACAAAACAGGTAAACGTCTAAATATGTAGTTAACCCGGTTTCAGTGGGGTTTGCAGTTTACTTCTGATTTTCGGTGAATAAAGTGTGAGATTAAAAGATAAAATTTCATTTTCTGACCTCCGTCTAACCGTCTCTGATGTCTAGGTCCTCTGATGGTCATAGTGGAATACTGTAAATATGGAAATCTCTCCAACTTCCTGCGTGCCAAGAGGGAATTCTTCTTACCGTACAGGGTGAGAGAGAATATCTGACTGATTTAACATAACATGCAGTCATTCTTTATTCATATTTTATATGAAAACTAATGCAACTAGTGCCCATCTATTCTGGTTTCTTGTCGGTTGCCTTTTCTTTATTATTGAGTCCAAGTCGGTATATTTCAAACACATTTTTATTCAATGTCATTTTAGTTTTGCAATGAAAAAAAGCAATATGTTGGCACTCTTTTATTTATATCTGCATCTGAAGGATATTGGGATCATGAAAAACTATTTAGTCAAGTGACCCTAAACGTTGACCATTATTGTATATCCATCATGCAGCATTACACTGTAATCGGTTGTAACTAGGGATGCGGCCCGATACCAAGCTCATGTACTCATACTCGTAATGTATGGGAGGCAAATCCTGCCAAATTTAAATAAATTAATTAAACGATGAAAATGAAAACCAGATTAGCAATTTCATTATACACAACTGCGTGCACAATATGTGCCAAAATGAAAAATAAAATGAAATTATTTTCATTTTCATTTTTACACTGACAATGCGTTGTACCTGTCAAATTGAAAACGAAAATGCAATTGGTGATTTTACATTTCATTTTCACTAAAATCTCGAGGCAAGACTGCCAATATGAAAATGAAAAGGCAAATGTGAAAAAGAAATTGTAAAAACATTTTTTACAAAGGTTTTATTAATGTTCACGCAATAATACTGACACAATTCAAATTAAAATGTAAACTTTGATTTTCATTTTATTTTCTCTTCTCTTTTATTTCATTTTCGTTTTCATTTTATATTTCTTGTTCACAGTCATGCAAATTACATGTTAGGGTGTGGACGAGCGTCTGCATTACTGGGAATGCCCACAAAAACGCCATATCCGTTTATTCGAACGAACGTGTAGACCTTGTCAGGCGCTAATGTTCGGTTTGAGGTTGATAAGGTGTGTTCAACTTAACGCGCGTGGTGGGTACTTCATTCATTATGATTATGAGCCAATCGTTATACGAAGCGCTGCACTATGTTATGAATGCATGTTTTAAATGATGCGCCTGTTTAAATTCCTTGAAGTTCAGCTGTCATACCAAAAAAACATCTAATACCTACAACACTTATAAGTGCAGGCCTGTGTCATCGCGCCGTGGGACAAAAAAAACATTCGAATGAATTAATAGTGCTGTGCGTATTAGATGTTCCCTATCGAGAGCGGTCTCTCGACATTGCGGAAGCTTCCGCATATGGGAACTCCTCCCTTCTCACCTCTCCCGAAGTCTTATTGGATAACGCCAGTGAAACTGGCCAATTGTCGCGCTCGCAACCGAATGTAATTACTGGCGACCAGACAGTATAAATATAGTGCACAGCGACAATACCTCAGAATCTTCTCTTTCACGCTGCCATCGTTGATATCGTCAGAAGCTTCTTCATCCGATGGCCACCTTCTGTTGTCTTTGCGCGGGTCCCATGGACCCACAGGATACACATGAGCATTGCATCACCTGCCTGGGCCTAGCCCACGCTGAGGCGGCATTCGGAGAGTCTGATTGCGCGTACTGTGCTGACCCGCCGGCGCGTGTCTTGAGGACTCGCAGGAACGTTGCTCGAGGATTATTCGGGTCGAGGCCCACTGCCGCCAAAGGGCCGCTGGTGGGCCCACCCATGCCACGTGGTGGCGACGACGACGACCCGGCTCAGGGTCGCCGTCCTCTGCTGTCGCCTCGTTCCCCGGTCATTTTCACTGAGGAGAGCCTTCGTCCCCCTCGCCCGTTGCGGATGCCATTTCCTTCAGCCTCGACGAGGAAGACGACGACTTTATGTCCATCTCGGCCTCGGTGAAGGACTGGGCGGAGTCGGAGCGGGACCGCACCGACTCGGAGAGCACCCCAGACCTCCAGGAGGAGTTCATGAGGGTGCTGGAAAAGGCCGTTAAGGAGCTCGACCTTAGCTGGAGCGCCCCGGAGGAGCTAGCTAAAAGTAAGCTTGATTCCTGGTAGTGTCAAGTGGGCCACCGCCAGGCTGCACCGAAGAGGAGTACTCCTTTTTTCCCTGATGTGCACGAGCACGTGGTTAAGTCGTGGACGGCCCCTCAATCGGCGCGAGTCCACGCTGCCACACAGGCTATGTTCGCCCACGTGGACGGGGCGGAGGCCCATGGTTATACCCGCATGCCGCCCGTGGAGGAGACCCTCGCTGTACATCTGTGCCCCTCCTCCTCTTCGCTGAGCGCGGGACAAGGTCTGCCGTTGAAGCCGTGCAGGTTTACCGCCCACCTCGCCGACAAGGCGTACACCTCCGCCGGGGAGGCAGCCTCCACGCTGCACTCGATGGCGGTTCTACAGGTCTTTCAGGCGAAGATTCTGCAGGCGCTGGATGGGGGCGCCTTGGATGCGGACGCTGTGAAGGACCTGAGGGCGGCGACGGACTTCGCGCTGATGGCGACGAAGCGCACCGCACAGGCTATCGGCAGGTCAATGGGCTTCATGGTCGTCATTCACCGCCATTTGTGGCTGATGCTGGCGGACCTCAAGGAGGCTGACCGGAAGTCGCTGCTCAACGCTCCCATTACTCCCTCTGGTCTCTTCGGGGATGTCATGGAGTCCGTGTCGGAACGCTTCGCGGAGGCGCAGAAGCGCGCAAAAGCCATGAGCCACATGCTTCCTCGCCGTTCGTTGCAGCCGGCGCCGAGAGCGAGATCCTCGTCTGCTTCGCGCTCTTCCCACAGGCCGGCTAAGCAGCCCGCTGCCGCGGCTTCGGCTCCCCGAGACCCTGGGCCGGACGTCTGGCCTAAGCAGTGGTCTGCCCCAGCTAGGAAGAAGTACGGGCAGAAGAGAGGTCATCGAGGCAATAGCGGATCGTCTTCGGGTGCCAAGCCGCCTTCCTGACGGGTCTGCAGAGAGGAGGGGAGAGTTTGTGAGCGGACCGGTGCTCAAGCGGCGCCGTTTGCATCTTGTTTCCCCTGCTGTTGCGGGCGATTGTTGCAATGCTCAAAATTGTGTGTGTACATGTATTAAAAGCACTTACCTCCTCACAAAAGGAGCTCTCTCCCCTTCACTCACACCACACTGTGTCCCCTGCCCTGCCACGGTGCAGCGCGAAGCCACAGTTAGAATATGTTATAACCGTCATCCCCTCGCCCACGGTAGCTCCCGTGGGAGAGCGGCGGCCGGAGCCTCACGCGCTTCACATTCCCCCGCCAGTGCAATTAGCCTCGCGAGGGCAGAGCGCGTCTCCGGAATATCAGCAAGCTGTTGCCGTGCAACGCTCCGGTGCTGAGACAAGAGATTCACAGCGTGCTCGGGAAAAGAGCGATAGAGCGGGTTCCTCCAAGCGAGGTAGAGTGCGGTTTCTACAGCCGGTATTTTGTGGTGCCCAAGAGAGATGGCTGACTCCGTCCTATTTTGGATTTGAGACCCATCAACCGAGCACTTCACAAGAGGGCGTTCAGAATGATCACGCTAAAACAGATCCTGGCGCAAGTTCGTCCAGGGGACTGGTTTGCGTCCGTGGATCTGAAGGATGCATATTTTCACGTTCAGATAGCCCAGAGCCACCGGCGCTTCTTGTGGTTCGCGTTCGACGGAGCGGCGTACCAGTTTGCTGTGCTGCCGTTCGGACTGGCATTGGCTCCACACACGTTCTCGAAATGCGTGGACGCAGCGCTTTCCCCTCTCAGAGCGAGTGGTATGCACATTCTGAACTATCTGGACGACTGGCTGCTTCTAGCCCATTCATGAGATGTGCTTGTCAGTCATACGCAGACACTGCTTCGTCACTTGTCATCCCTGGGGCTGCAGGTGAACGTGCCGAAGAGCAAGCTTCTGCCGAGTCGATCCATAACATATCTAGGGGTATGTTTCTACTCAGTGGAGATGTGCGCCCGCCTCTCTCATGAGCGCTTGGAGTCCATCTACACCGCACTGCGCGCCTTCAGCCTGGACTGGTCCGTTCCACTGAGGGTATTTCAGAGACTTCTGGGACTGATGGCAGTCTGCCACCTGGGTCTTTTGCACATGCGTCCTCTGCAGCTGTGGCTAAAGACTCAAGTTTCGCGGAGAGCATGGTCCTTGGGTCGTGCGCACGTGAGGATAACTCACAGATGCCTCCGCGCTTTGGAACCGTGGCGCGACAGGAGCATGTTCAGCAAGGGGGTTCCCTTGGGGCTTGTGACAACGCGCATGGTGGTAACGACGGATGCGTCTTCCTCGGGCTGGGGTGCAGTGTGCGAAGGCAGGCCGGCGTTGGGTCTGTGGTCGCCGTCTCTGAGCAGTTGGCACATAAATTGGCTGGAGCTGATGGCGGTGTTCTTAGCTCTGCAGACTTTTCGGCCTCAGCTGATGCAGCGTCATGTATTGATTCACACCGACAACACGTCAGTGGTTTCGTACATCAATCGCCAAGGAGGGGTCCACTCCAGAGCCCTTTTCGAGCTGGCTGCGAGGCTGCTGCTGTGGGCAGACCAGCACCTGCTTTCCATCAGGGCAGCGCATATCCCCGGTCATTTGAACTGCGGAGCGGATATGCTCTCGAGGGGAGGTCTTTCCCAAGGGGAATGGAGATTTCACCCTGACTCAGTACGGATGATCTGGGATCGCTTCGGGAAGGCGGAGGTGGATCTGTTCGCGACGAGCGAGAATGCACACTGTCCGCTGTTCTTCTCGCTGCCGCGCTCCCCCAGGGACACGGACGCTCTGACGACGCGCTAGCCAGATGCCTGGCTTTACGCTTTTCCTCCGGTGAAGATTCTGCCCCTTGTGCTGGGCAAGATCAGAGAAGAAAGAGCGTCGGTGATCGTTTTGGGGCCGGCGACTGCAGCGTCACTCTACGGCCGAAGGCGGGTTATGTGCCTAAGTTCCTGTCTACCCCGTTCAGAGAGCAGGTTATTTCGTTGCCCGCTTTGTCTTCCGAGTCGTCTGCCTCGTGTGATGCTCAGAGGGCTGTGTGTCCGGTTAGAGCTTTGAGGGCTTACATTGATCGTACGGCCGGGTTTCGGCTGTCTGATCAGCTCTTCGTGTGCTACGGCGGGGGGACTAAAGGTCAGGCTGTCTCTAAACAGAGGCTCTCTCACTGGATGGTGGACGCTATCAACCTGGCGTATGAGAGTCAAGGGCAGGCCTGCCCTTTCGGCGTCAGGGCTCACTCAACTAGGGCTGTTGCCTCTTCGTGGGCTTGGGCTAGAGGCGTTTATTATTAAGGACATCTGTTGTGCGGCTGGCTGGTCTTCACAGAACACCTTCGCCAGAATCTACAGGTTGGATGTATCCTCATTAGCCTCGCATGTCCTCTCGGTGAGTACGGACAGCTCAATGTTACCTAGTTGCTGATCTCCTATATTGTGCAGTTGTTACCGTGTTACTGTTAACTCTGTGCTTGGTGTTACTGGACTTGCATTATATCTGCCCGGATTTCCACGCTGACTTTTACTATTGTGGTGTCTGCCCTGTCTCAGCGCAGCCCGCTCATTTCTTTGGCTGAGATATGCAAATTTTGTAGAAGACTGTTCTTGCAGCTCATTGGTCTGTCTCATCCAATCAGCTGCGGGCTCTTCAAGGCGACTTCGCGATTGGTTCATCTGTGTGCTTAACACTGGTGAGTGTATGCGGTCGGTTACGGCTGTCTTGCTACTCTTACGGCGGGATTGTATACAGTTCCCATATGCGGAAGCTTCCGCAATGTCAAGAGACCGCTCTCGATAGGGAACGTCTCCGGTTACTATTGTAACCTTGGTTCCCTGAGAAGCGGGAATGAGACATTGCGCTAGCCGCCGTGTTCGTCGCGTGTCAGCGTTGGAGGCGTTCTTTCGCAGATTCTGAGGTATTGTCGCTGTGCACTGTATTTATACTGTCTGGTCGCCAGTAATTACATTCGGTTGCGAGCGCGACAATTGGCCATTCACTGGCGTTATCCAGACTTCAGGAGAGGTGAGAAGGGAGGAGTTCCCATATGCGGAAGCTTCCGCAATGTCTCGTTCCCGCTTCTCAGGGAACCGAGGTTACGATAGTAACCGGAGACGTTTTTAGCGGGGTAAAGTTAGTTTTGTTTTCGATATTCCCGACACATTCAGCGATTAAACGCCAATACCTCCACAACGACTTGCCCTTCTAATATCTTAATAATCTTACCGCTAATAGGACAAAGCTGATAATGTTTCACAACCTTCTTTTATATTGTTTTCGCTCGATATGACAAACACTGACCCACTAAAGCCGTCGCAATGTGCATTAACAGCTGAACTTCAAGGAATTTAAACAGGCGCATCATTTAAAACATGCATTCATAACATAGTGCAGCACTTCGTATAACGATTGGCTCATAATCATAATGAATGAAGTACGCGGGGCTGATTTAAACACATATGAGCCGCTCTCGTGATACCACAAGCAAATTGGTCTGCGCACCGCGCGTGAAGTTTAACACACCTTATCAACCTCAAACCGAACATTACGATGGATTCTATTGTGCTGAGAATGATCGCTTTGTTTATGTTTTCTTAAAAGCAGTCACAGTGTAATGATGATAGCGTGCTCGGGTGCGGATGGTACTGTACAGTGTAAGAGCAGGTCAGCGGCGGAGTGGGGACAATCGTGCTCCGGCATGTTTCAGGGCACGCTAGAGATACAGGCTCTCCAATGCTTTAGTTTGTTCGTCTGTTAACTTATCAGAGATGCAGAACACCACACAACCACTTTTCGGTATTGCACCAGGCACAGTCATCGTCATCATTACAAAGCGCTAAGGCCAAGCGCCTGACAACGTCTACATGTTCGTTCGAATAAACGGATATGACTTTTTGTGGGCGTTCCCAGTAATGCAGACGCTCGTCCACACCCAATAATTAACATGTAATTTGCATGACTGTGAAAAAGAAAATGAAAACGAAAATGAAATAAAAGAGAAGAGAAAATAAAATGAAAATCAAAGTTTACATTTTAATTTGAATTGTGTCAGTATTATTGCGTGAACATTAATAAAACCTTTGTAAAAAATGTTTTTACAATTTCTTTTTCACATTTGCCTTTTCATTTTCATATTGGCAGTCTTGCCTCGAGAGTTTAGTGAAAATGAACCAATCAAATCACCAATTGCATTTTCTTTTTCAATTTGACAGGTACAACGCATTGTCAGTGTAAAAATGAAAATGAAAATAATTTCATTTTATTTTTCATTTTGGCACATATTGTGCACGCAGTTGTGTATAATGAAATTGCTAATCTGGTTTTCATTTTCATCGTTTAATTTATTTATTTAAATTTGGCAGGATTTGCCTCCCATAAATGACACACCGATACCAAAGACCGATACCTCACGTGACATACATAGAGCCCTGGAACGGACGGAATCGAGGAATCCAGGCATTTCCTAACAAGAAATTAGCGCTGAACAGCTAACAGCTAACGTAACAGTTAACGAAATATTCAGATACTGTTTAAATATGTATTCTGCTTGTTTTGCGTTACCGTGTGTGAAAGAGTGGTGCGGTTGCGTGTATTGAACGCATTGTGCTTGTGAAGCTTTCAGCGCCAGCGTTTCACTGCACGAGGACACGAACACGTAAACAAACACCATTTGCGGCGATCCGTCAAAATAAAAGTCCGGTTAACTTAAACGCTATTTGCGGCGTCCCGTCAAAATAAAAGTCCGGTTGACTTGAACAAGTTATAATACACTCACATTTTACCACACCACCCCCCTTAAATTTTTTATAATTTGACCACAGAGTATATTGTTTACTTTAGTAAACTGAAGTAAATGTGCTAGTAAAATTGTGCTACTTATCATAAAAAATAGAACTTGATTAAAAATAGTACTTAAATTTAAGTAGACCTAAAAACAAAAGAAAATGTACCAGTAAGATACTGGTTTATTAACATTATTGTACATTATACAGGCATCGGTTATAGGTATCGGTATGTACCAGAAAAAAATATCGGTACTCGTACTCTGTCTTTAAAAAATGGTATCGGTGCATCCCTAGTTGTAACTCATGTATGATACTTGTTTGGTTTATATTAACGTGAGCTTGTGTTGGTCGGCAGGATCGTTCTCCTAAAACTCAGAGTCAGATGCGGCGAATGATAGAAGCGGGTCAGGTCGACCAGCGTGGACATCAACCATCCACCTCCTCCAACATTACCCCCCCGATGCAGTCTCGGGGTAAGAGCTCTCCATCACTGGAGAAACGTAAGCAGATTCATGAAGTGAAATTCACAGAAACATTTCAACTGTAACATTTGTAACATGTACTGTATATTCACATCACCTCTGTTCCATTACAAAGGAACACAAACTGCTTATTTCATGGACTTGTAAACATTACATCAGCACAACATCATTTAGAGAGGTGAACATTTAGCGGGGTTTGCTTAGACAAACTTTTGTCTGTGCTTGTATGGACGTAAATGATACCTGGGAATTGTTGAGATATATAATATATATACGTATAGATATATAATGATATACTATATAGCTGAGTAATATTTGTGTTTTCTCTGACCGCAGTGGATGATCTGTGGAAGACTCCGCTCACTATAGAGGATCTGATATGCTACAGCTTTCAGGTTGCACGAGGGATGGAGTTCCTGGTGTCTCGAAAGGTTCGATTATAAATGTGTGACCTGTATCTCAATAACTCAACCTCTCTGATGAATCCTCGGTGATGTTTTAGGGCTGTGCTTCATGCTGATTATGTCACGATGAAGCAATGTATTATGTCAGATTTACTGCTTTCCTGTGAAATACAACACTGATGTGGATTATTGTCTGATTGTGGCAGTGTATCCATCGAGACCTGGCGGCCCGAAACATCCTCCTGTCTGAGAATAACGTGGTGAAGATCTGTGACTTTGGTTTGGCACGCGACATCTACAAAGATCCTGACTATGTGCGCAAAGGAAATGTAAGAATTCAATTTTGAGTTACTGAACTAAAGGTTTATATACTGTGAACCGTTTTGCCAGTAAACTGCTTACCTACTAACAGTAAACTAATGACATTATGATGTTAAACATGAGTCGTTTGTTGTTGTCTAACATTTTTACAGAGCACTATTTTATACATTTCTTAAATATATTAATTATATTATATCTATATTATATCAATAAAAACATGTATGGCCTTCATGTTATAAAGATATCAGCAAACAAATCAAAATAGTGAATAAAATGATTCTAAACAAAATAGTGATGAAGAAGTTTATTTGTGAAAGTCAAAAAGAGAAAATAATATTGGTTGACATGGTTATGTTTATGCATCTCTGATCATGGCTAAAGTATGATGTGTTATCTGTAGGCCAGACTGCCTCTGAAGTGGATGGCTCCAGAGAGCATCTTTGACAAGGTTTACACCAGTCAGAGTGACGTGTGGTCATTTGGAGTGTTGCTCTGGGAGATTTTCTCTTTAGGTAAAATATCTTCATCAGTTTGTGGCAGCATTAAACACAGAAATGACACATTTTTGATGTAAATGTGTCACCTTCTGTCAGGTGCATCTCCATACCCGGGCCTTCAGATTGATGAAGACTTTTGCAAACGACTCAAAGATGGTACCAGGATGAGGTCACCAGATAATGCTTCCCCTGAGATGTGAGTGTTTGCCTTTTGATCTGATGTGATCTGACTCTGAGCTGGTCTGATGTGTATTATATGCTGGTCTGATATGTAATGTGATACATGCTAATTTGTAATGTGATGTGTCTAAAGTGTGATATATGATGACTTGATGTGTGATATGTGTAATATGTGATACATGATGGTCTGATGTAATGTGTGAAATATGATGGCCTGATGTGATGTGTGATATGCGATGGTCTAATGTGGTGTGTGATATACTGTGGTCTGCTGTGATGTGTGATATATACGATGGCCTGAGGTGATGAGTGGTATACAATGGTCTGATGTGATGTGTGATATGTGAAACAGTATATGATGATCTCATGTGATGTGTGATATAGGATGGCCTGATGTGATGTGTGATATATGATGATCTGATGTGATGTGTGATATAGGATGGCCTGATGTGATGTGTGATATAAGATGATCTCATGTGATGTGTGAAATACAATGGCCTGATGTGTGATATATGATGATCTCATGTCATGTGTGATATATGATGGCATGATGTGATGTGTGATATATGATAATCTTACGTGATGTGTGATATACGATGGCCTGATGTGATGTGTGATATATGATGGCCTGATGTGATGTGTGATATATGATGGCCTGATGTGATGTGTGATATACGATGGCCTGATGTGATGTGTGATATACGATGGCCTGATGTGATGTGTGATATACAATGGCCTGATGTGTGATATATAATGATCTCATGTGATGTGTGATATATGATGTGATGTGTGATATACGATGATATCATGTGATGTGTGATATACGATGGCCTGGTGTGATGTGTGATATATAATGATCTCATGTGATGTGTGATATACGATGATATCATGTGATGTGTGATATACGATGATATCATGTGATCTGTGATATATGATGTGATGTGTGATATATGATGATATCATGTGATGTGTGATATACGATAATCTTATGTGATGTGTGATATATGATGGCCTGATGTGATGTGTGATATACGATGGTCTGATGTGATGTGTGATATATGATGGTCTGATGTGTGATATATGATGGCCTGATGTGTGATATATGATGGTCTGATGTGATGTGTGATATACGATGGTCTGATGTGATGTGTGATATATGAGGGTCTGATGTGATGTGTGATATACGATGGTCTGATGTGATGTGTGATATACGATGGTCTGATGTGATGTGTGATATATGATGGTCTGATGTGATGTGTGATATACGATGGATCGTATATCACACATCACATCAGACGCTCGTATATCACACATCACATCAGGCCATCATACAGCAGACCATCATATATCACACATGACATCAGGCCATCATATATCACACTTAACAGCAGACCACAGTATATCACACATCACATCAGACTATCATATATCACACATCACATCAGACCATCGTATATCACACATCACATCAGGCCATCATATATCACATCAGACCATCATATATCACACATCACATGAGATCATCATATATCAAATATGACATCAGGCCATCATATATCACACATCACAGCAGACCATAGTATATCACACATCACATCAGACCATCATATATCACACATCACATCAGACCATCGTATATCACACATCACATCAGACCATCATATATCACACATCACATCAGACCATCGTATATCACACATCACATCAGACCATCATATATCACACATCACATCAGACCATCGTATATCACACATCACATCAGACCATCATATATCACACATCACATCAGACCATCGTATATCACACATCACATCAGACCATCATATATCACACATCACATCAGACCATCGTATATCACACATCACATCAGACCATCATATATCACACATCACATCAGACCATCGTATATCACACATCACATCAGACCATCATATATCACACATCACATCAGACCATCGTATATCACACATCACATCAGACCATCATATATCACACATCACATCAGACCATCATATATCACATCACATCAGGCCATCATACAGCAGACCATCATATATCACACATGACATCAGGCCATCATATATCACACATCACAGCAGACCACAGTATATCACACATCACATGAGATCATCATATATCACACATCACATCAGACCATCATATCACACATCACATATCACACATGACATCAGGCCATCATATATCACACATCACATGAGATCATCATATATCACACATCACATCAGACCATCATATATCACACATCAGACCATCGTATATCACACATCACATCAAACCATCGTATATCACACATCACATCAGACGCTCGTATATCACACATCACATCAGGCCATCATACAGCAGACCATCATATATCACACATGACATCAGGCCATCATATATCACACTTAACAGCAGACCACAGTATATCACACATCACATCAGACTATCATATATCACACATCACATCAGACCATCGTATATCACACATCACATCAGGCCATCATATATCACATCAGACCATCATATATCACACATCACATGAGATCATCATATATCAAATATGACATCAGGCCATCATATATCACACATCACAGCAGACCATCGTATATCACACATCACATCAGGCCATCATATATCACACATCACATCAGACCATCATATATCACATCACATCAGGCCATCATACAGCAGACCATCATATATCACACATGACATCAGGCCATCATATATCACACATCACAGCAGACCACAGTATATCACACATCACATCAGACTATCATATATCACACATCACATCAGACCATCGTATATCACACATCACATCAGGCCATCATATATCACACATCACATCAGACCATCATATATCACACATCACATCAGACCATCGTATATCACACATCACATCAGACCATCATATATCACACATCACATCAGACCATCATATATCACACATCACATCAGACCATCGTATATCACACATCACATCAGACCATCATATATCACACATCACATCAGACCATCATATATCACACATCACATCAGACCATCGTATATCACACATCACATCAGACCATCATATATCACACATCACATCAGACCATCATATATCACACATCACATCAGACCATCGTATATCACACATCACATCAGACCATCATATATCACACATCACATCAGACCATCATATATCACACATCACATCAGACCATCGTATATCACACATCACATCAGACCATCATATATCACACATCACATCAGACCATCATATATCACACATCACATCAGACCATCGTATATCACACATCACATCAGACCATCATATATCACACATCACATCAGACCATCATATATCACACATCACATCAGACCATCGTATATCACACATCACATCAGACCATCATATATCACACATCACATCAGACCATCATATATCACACATCACATCAGACCATCGTATATCACACATCACATCAGACCATCATATATCACACATCACATCAGACCATCATATATCACACATCACATCAGACCATCGTATATCACACATCACATCAGACCATCANTGTGATATATGATGGCCTGATGTGATGTGTGACATATGATGGTCTGATGTGATATACGATGGTCTGATGTGATGTGTGATATACGATGATCTGATGTGATGTGCGAGATACGATGGTCTGATGTGATGTGGGATATACGATGGTCTTATGTGATGTGTAATATGTGATATATGATGGTATGATGTGTGATATTTAATGGTCTGATGTGATATATGATGTGATCTGTGTGATATGTCTGATGTGATGTATGTCTGATCTGTGATGATCTGATGCGTGATAAACAATGGTCTGATATGTGATGTATGATGATCTGATGTGTGATATTTGATGATATTTTGTGTGATATAGAATGGTGTAAGATAATATGTGATATATATAATGATTTGATGTGGGATACTGTATATGTTGGTCTGACATGATAAGTGATGGCCTCATGATATATGATGTACAGTATGATGGTATGATCTGATGTGTGATATCTGATGATATGATGTGTGATATTTGTTGTTCTCATGATATCTGATATACAGTATGATGGTCTGAGGGGATGTGATATATGATGTGTGATATTTGATGATATGATCTGATGATATGTGATATACTTTATGGTGGTCTAATGTGATGTGTGATATTTGATGATCTAATCATATGTATCATATGTACTGGTAGATATGGGATCATGTTGGCCTGCTGGCAAGGCGAACCCAGGGAAAGACCCACATTTCCAGCTCTGGTGGAAATACTCGGAGATCTGCTGCAGGAAAACAGTCTGCCTGTGAGAAATAAGAGAGCACATGATGACAAGAAATTAACTGAGATTCTTTTCTGGTCATATTGTAAGGATATTTTAGCGTATAACAGTCTCTTTCTGTAAACTAGGAATTGCCCCTGAATCTGTCTGAGAGCTCAGAGGATGATGGCTTCTCACAAGCTTCATCAAGACCGCCATCACAAGAGGAGATCAGACTTGCCTGTAACACATTGTCCACAGGGTACACACACTTTTTATTTATTTTACCAGTAGGATTCTCACATTTACTTATTTTTAAGCCAATAATAATTACAGATGACTATCCATATGTTAATGTATGTGTTTTATAGCTCGTAAATAAAGTGTTTTCAGAGAAAAAACAATGCTACATTAAAATTCAATTCAATTTTATTTATATAGCGCTTTTCACAATGTGCATTGTTCCAAAGCAGCTTTACAGGAGCAAGTAAGAAAAACACAGAAAGGTAAAACACAGCACAGTGCATGGTGTTTATAGACCAAGCAAGATCATTATAATAAATAAATGAATAAATAAATGCAGTCTCCCGGTGAGCAAGCCAACACTGCACTGCTCTGCTGTGGCGGGGAAAACAATACATTAACTGTATAATTCACCGTTGTCAAATACATGGGCTTATAAACTTAAAATGAAAAACAATTGCAGTGCTTTGGTGGTTGATGTCAAAGGCTGTGTAGTCAAATTAGGCAGGTGCTTAATATGGACATCATCATTTTTTGGGGAGACAGGTATACATACATCTTTGAAAATTGCAATGTAAACTCTTGCATGCATATGCTTATGTTTGGCAGATATTACAACTGTGTGCCGTTTGCTGGGTGTATCATGGTCGGACCCTCCAATACGTGTCACTCTCGAGTGAAGACTTTTGAGGAACTTCCTCTGGAAATAACATCACACAAGACACATCATGTATGGCTAACAAACTTTCACAAAACACAGTATTTGTCCTCGCATTAAAATATTGACATGAATTTTGTTTCAAACCTTTATTTGTCCCTGCAGGACAGCCAGACAGACAGCGGGATGGTTCTGGCATCAGACGAATTGGAGAGATTTGAGCACAAGCACAGAGGCATATTGAAAAAGTAGGTGAAATTGAAAATAAAAAATCACTTCAACTAAAATGTAGCATAGTTAATTCTGTAGTGTCACTTTGAACGTTTTATAATTGAAAGCCTTTACAATGCATCTCTTGCGTGTGTGTTTAGTCCATCAGCAGGCCGCAGTACAGAACGGCTCATCAGTTCTCCGTCTGTGAGCAGCAGTGGCAGCATCAGCACGTTACGTCCAGCGTTCTTCAGCCAACTCTCCGGCCAGACCTTCTACAACAATGAATACGGCCAGCTGTCAGAGGAGGGCGTCTGTGACTTTTTCTCCTCAGATCAGGCTGTTTATGACGGAGCCTTCCTGGCAACGTCCAACCTGTAACGCCACTGATTGGCCGTTATATACAACTTGACCCCGCCCCCTTTACAAACTGAACTGATGTCTGTTTTTCTAAAGTTCTCTCAATAGCCACTGAGTGGCGCCATTACATCATTTTCATACCAAAAAGTATTTTATCATCTTAAGTTACATTTATCTTTATATATAAAGAGTAAACTGTTTTATTTGTACAAAAATAGAGGAAAATTGTAGGAAAATAAAACAATATATCTTGTAACGAGACTCATTTCTTATTTTACAAGTGACAAAAAAACTTTTAAAAAACTGGGTTTTTGTTAAATTAACATTTTAAATTGATATTTAAGCTATATTTCACACGGTGTACAGTATTTTAATCTTTTACCTAAAATATGGCCTAAACACAGCTTTTCACCCTTTATTTTTTTAAATATATCAAAACATTGTTAAATAATCAAAAGACAATAACCCTAAAGTGTAGGTTTTTGTTAACCTGATACTGGATTTATTTCAGAGGCTTCGTTCACTTAATGGTAAAATTGTGTTAAACGATACTTAAAACAATAAACAACACAATTACAAAAACAAAGGAAAAACAAGCAGGTTGTTGGTGTGGTGTCACCTGCTAACAGAGTAAACAAACATGAAAAGAGTGGTAACCCACAGTAGTGATTTTATTGTAATGCTGCTAAGACTAACAGAGACTTAAATGAGTTTTAACTGAAAGAATAACTGTACAAAGAATATGATTTTCAATCAAATTCAGATTTCAATAGAGAAACTGCTGAAATGTAGGTTGCGGTTGCATGTTGTCGCTGTAGTGATGATAAACATCTGTTGCCATGTAAACTGTAATACTCGCTCGCATCAACACATCCCGTATCTGAAACTGAAAACACTCAGTGTAACCCGTGTAACAGGTTCAACCAGATTCATCAAATACTCAAAAACTGATCCGAAATAAACACTTGATAGGGAGATTAAACATTATGTCAACTTACTTTCCAAAACAAAAGGTTAACAATTAAACAATAAAGACAGAGGAAGTAAAAAAAACATTAAAAAAAACCTTCATTCAAGACTGTTTTGGTAGAAAAACACAGAACATTCCCAGAATATCCCTTTAACTGAATACCAAGTAAAACTACATAAACTAAAGTATACATATAAAAAACAAACATAAGAGCGCAAGAAAAACAAATGTACCATGGAAAGAAACGAAACCCAGCTCATCGAGTTACCATAAATCCACTACATGATTAAATCTGAATGATTACAAGCCCATCATACACCGCTTTAAAAACCAACAGATGAATCCTATGAAAACATGTCCTGCTCAAAAAACCTAATTGTTCATTGCTTATGGGCTAAAAGACATGACCTGGAGTTCCTGTTGATAGTTGATTCATTTTAACAAGAGATGAAGAAAACCCTTGTTTCCTATGAAGGCACATATCACATCAGTTATCTAAATACTAATAATTGGTATTTCCATGTCATGTAAAATAACGATTAGTTGTAAAAAGCCCAGAGAAACTGGTTGGAGAATTGATTGTGAAATTTCATCATTCTAAAGTGACATAATTTTCCTCGTATAACACTATACACCGTTCCTTTAAACCTCTCTGCTCGCGTGCACGGGAACGAGGAAACCCTGAAGTCCTTCATATGAGCAGAAAAGTAGGTCGTTTCCACATAAACACTGCCTCATGTTTGTGAATGAAATGTGTCAGACAAGCAGAGAAATCACCTACATCTCAAATAAAATCCTGGTCATTTACTGTTGTAAAAGCAGGGTGTAGTGAACGGGGACAGAGGTTTGGCTGGAATAAATAAAACACACGGTAGATCTTGAGTCAAACTCATGACATTTTCCCGATCTGGATTTTTTTCCAGGCTTCCGATGCTGTAAATATGCAGGAGTCAATGATGCCCGCTACCGTAAATGTGCCGCCGATAATAGCGCAAATCTGACCATGGAAGTAAAAAACAGCGTCAATACAAAATACAGAGAGAGAGAGAGAGAGAGAGAGAGAGAGAGAGAGAGAGAGAGAGAGAGAGAGAGAGAGAGAGAGAGAGAGAGAGAGAGAGAGAGAGAGAGAGAGAGAGAGAGAGAGAGAGAGAGAGAGAGAGAGAGAGAGAGAGAGAGAGAGAGAGAGAGAGAGAGAGAGAGAGAGAGAGAGAGAGAGAGAGAGAGAGAGAGAGAGAGAGAGAGAGAGAGAGAGAGAGAGAGAGAGAGAGAGAGAGAGAGAGAGAGAGAGAGAGAGAGAGAGAGAGAGAGAGAGTGAGAGAGAGAGAGAGAGGAGAGAGAGAGAGAGAGAGAGAGAGAGAGAGAGAGAGAGAGAGAGAGAGAGAGAGAGAGAGAGAGAGAGAGAGAGAGAGAGAGAGAGAGAGAGAGAGAGAGAGAGAGAGAGACTCACAGTAGTAATGAAGCGGTAGAGCGGCTGTCTCCTCTCAGTGTACTTCACTGTGATGGGACTGAGGTCATAGCGAAACCAGATAGCAGGGATGATACGTCCTGTATGGCTATACGCCACATACTCCTAGTAAACAACAAAATACCGTGGAAAGATTTCATTCGCATGTCAGATAGCATCGTGCAGATCCATGAACACGAATATTACCCACAACTCACTGTGAGAGGGCAGAGTTGAATGAAATCGCACTTGTATTAACAAATCAACTACAGTAAACATTGCATAAGAAATAATGAATGAAGAACAGCTGAAATGCAAGGAGGTGTAATTTCATGTGTGATTGTTAACAATCACAGTGTTGTGTTGGCAACATTTCTTATATCTGAAATTTGTATAAGCCATAAATCACTTGCTGGTTATATCGACAATTTTATGCAACAGATATCAGTGATATTAAACATCCTACAGCCTTTCAAGGTCATCATGATGAGTCGAGTCTCAGAGTCTTATGTTTTGTCATTTTGAAATGTTGTTGTTCGTTTTTGATTGTCCCACAGTATGAACATTCTGCAAAACTTCTGCTTTTGTGCTTCAGAGACCAAAAAACAACACACAGATCTGTAAGGTCATGACGCCAGTGTTTTTCCTCTGTACCTTTTACACCTGTGCATGGGAACATCCCCACTGCGAACGGTCGGTCAGTCACGTACACACACAATGCCTGCAGCTGTCACTGCAAAAGCCGGCCAAGGGGTTTGCAGATGTGATAAACGCTTGATGGCACTTAATAAAGGCCATCACCTCACCGGGCACATTTAGAAGACACTTAAATTTAGATTCTCACCAGAGTTTCACATTACCTTGTTTGCCACGGTGTACTGGTAAGAAAATCTCTGCTTTCCTGACAGATCCTCGTAAACCGTTGGGACGATCTTGAGAATGTAATCGTGGGAGGCCAAACCTGACAAGAGACATTTGCATTCAGATTTAATGTCTGTAATAGAGCAGTTTGATGGGTGCAAGTGACGCATTTCCTTTCTCCAGTTACTTATTCTATTAATGGGCTGTTTTGTAACACAATCTGTGTGACTTACGTTCTCATTTGCTTAGACGGCTGTACGTGTCGCCGTTTGGTGTCTCTTAACAGCACGTGTTGACAAACGGACAAGCACACATAATGTGTTCAGGAGTACTGCACTTCTAAGAATAATGACACGCGATATTTACTAAAGATGCTAAGGCAAACATCACTATTGCTCTCAATGAGGGTTAATGATTGATATCAACCCCTGGGGTAAATTTGACATCTTTATTAATTTTAGGAGCATTTTTTAACATGCTCTAAAGAACTGAATGTCACTAGGATTCAGCTCTTTTTTATTCACCATCTATTAACCACCTGGGTCATTCTCACGAAACCACTGAAACATCATGGATTTCAATTATAAAACATATACTTCGGACGGTAACACACAAAAATTATCATAATAAACATAATTGTGTTCTCTATGTTGCACAAAGAATCATCTTAACACAGGAATGTATTTTATTGCATTTCTCTACTGAAATTCTCATTACCGTAATGCGTCCTACTTGTCTGAATGTTGCAAAAAAAAACTATTTGATATTTTTTGATGGTTAAACAAACATTGACATAATATTCATGTATAATGAAATAGTGGAAAAAAAGAAGTGTCCATGACTGATATTCTCATGCTCCGTAACATTTTTAAAGGATTGTTTACACACACAAAGACATTTTTACATTAAGTTCAATTTTATGTAAAGAAACGCATGTGGCTAACAGGTTAACAGATTACTTTATATTTTTCTAGTTAAATCTTAATATTCTCTTGTCACAGTGTGTACACAACTTTTTCCATTCTCATTACCGATACAGGTAATTTTCCACCTTTAAAAATATTACATGTATAATTTTTTACGAAAATATACTTCATTAATGTCTTATTATGTACGATTACTAAAACTTGCATAGGCATCATGGCTTCGCTTTCTTTTAGCAAAACATGCTATTGGATTGGATTGGTTTTAAATGGTTACGGTAATGAGAATTTTAACATTGTTTAGTAAAACATGTTCAAAATTGTGCTAAACTGTCAGTGAAAGTTTTCAAATGAATACTTTTAAACATGTCATACCTTGTTTTTAATGAATAAAAAGGGAATTTGTTGATGCGAGGTCTAATGTTCGACACTAAATGTAAAGACCTACCATTGGACTCCAGTTTGTTGGCTCCACCCAAAGCATTAAAAGCACCCTGGACATTCTGCACCTGTAATGGATGCCATTCATAACATTACTGTGATACACAACACATAAGAGAAATGTAACTGAATGTATTTCTTATTGACTGCATGATAAAAAGCACAACCTGCAGCTTCTCCCCGAAGGCCAGTTTGTGGATGAAGTGTGTCATATCAGGATTCTGAGGCTGAGCGGTGGCGCTGTGTGTCGACACGTGAAAGTTTCCAGGAACCTACATGAAATGGTCCAGCCCAGGGTAAATGATCAAATGTGATAAGCAACCTCAACTTTACATCCTCCAAAACTGTACGAAAACAATCATATTACCAACTTCAAGTCATTTAAAGGTACAAATAAACACTGTGATTTCATGACGCTTTTAACGCTGCATCTGGTAAGCTCATTCAACACAGATTTCCCGCATGGCCTCTTTTGTCTTTAAGATGAGCAGTATAGCTTACTTTATTAATACTGAATTCTCCTTCAAAGCGGCAGCCGTAACCATTGTTGAGGGGCACCTTCATTGAATTTTCAATGTGTCCCACTTCATGACGGCCCATCTCATCTTGAATGTCCAAACCCACCACTGTTTACGTAACGTATAGACAGAGAAATAGAGAGACAGACAAACAATATAAGTTACAAAGAGTACATTAATATATGACATTCTGTAATCCATTTAAGATATATCAACAAGGGCTGTGGTTTATTTGGTGGGATTAAGTCAAAAACACTGATAAACGGCATTGCTGCGGACTGTAGGCCAGTGACAGGCTTAGGACTTGATATGTAAATCCAACAAAAAATATAATCTTTTGCTCTTCATGGTTTTTTCATTAAATCCAATTCATTTGATTCATTAATTAGCATATCCTGACTTGGCTTTATTTCTTGTTGGTTGACAACCATAATAATACTAAACATAACAAATTATGACAGTGTTTAGATTGACCCTTTTGTCATTCTTAACACATTTTCCACCATAAAACACAAATAAAAAGATCTTCCTGACACACATACATTCCTAAAATATATGCATCCAATATATATTACACTTTATCTCGCTTCTCTTGCACACCACAGAAAACGTTATGCTATATATATATATATATATATATATATATATATATACTGTATATACTGTATATATACACACATATATATTATCTACTGTATACATATAAAAGTCATATTCGCTGGTATTATTTTAAACCATCAGATAAAGGCACTGAGAAACCTCAAATGAGTAAATGAAATCATTCATGTCGTCTGTTATTTTTTTAGAGTTCTCTAGTGTACTTGAGACAAAATGACAAACTACATGTTCGTTTAGAGTTAATGTGGGAATGGAAACACTGAATTGCCCGTTAAAATGCAATCCGATGTGCGCAGAACACTAAAAGTCTTGCGTTGCTTTCCATGCGAGCTCAGAAAGCAAAGCGTGTCTTCCACATTTTCCACATAATCACACGACGAGTGTCGAAAAGTGACGCCACTGCAAAGGTCATTTGAAAGGAAACGATGTGAATGTCTCCATAAATCACACGTTTAGCAGCATGGAAAAGACCATTTTCCTAATGAAATGATTTTAGAGCTCAGGTGATGACGTGCATCATCAATTATTATTTAATACAGAATTAACTTAAAGTCTGAATGATGCCGTGCAAATCCATTACCAAAGCCAGTCCAATGTCTGAAGACATTTATACACGGCTTGAACGGAGATAATTTCACCAAACCCTTAAATGTTTCTAATTTCTGAACATTGGAGGGGGACACAATCCATCATGTAAGACCCTAGTTGCAGTGAAGTCCGCGTGGGCGAGCACCAGCTTTTTTCAGAAAATGCAAAAACGCTCTGCTTGTGCCTGTAAAGACAGTTTGACATTGCAGTAAATGAGGTCACTATGAGTGAGCTTGTCTTCGTGACTCATAACGCAAGCTCAACAGTGATCTTATTAAAAATAATAATAATCGCCATGACCTCTGTTTTCCTTTCTCGCCCATGAGAGCTGCCCAAGATGTTCCTCTCGACGTAGTTTGGCTCTTGTGTAATGTGTGTGAAAGTTACAAATGTCTTTGCAAAGTTTCGGGATCAGCCTGTAGTGACATCAGAGGTGACCACACACTTCCTCTGGGTGCGCTGTTGTGCAGTCACACAATCTCTTGGCAAATCTTTTAATAAGGCCCAAAAACGTATTATTGGATTCATAAAATCTCAGAGCCAAAGATATACTGTAGCTGATGTGCGTTCATCTCAATCCCAGTATTTTTCAGCCCCTTTTAAAATGTAGAATTTTGGCGTTACCAAAAAGTCAAATCTTGTGAGCGTCTGCTTGGTGGTAGAGATCGAGTATGACTGGAAGTGAAGTCTTTTTCTAATCTTCCCTTAAGAAACACCACCCGATGTGTGTCTCAAACCGAGACTTTCAGTGATGGTAAGTGGTGCTTTTGTGTAGGAGGTTATTATTGTGCATCGTTTCCTTTCATAATCTAAAACGCACATGTGGGGAAGCTCACCAGTAACCCTTAAAAACATGTTACACACGTCAACACTCGCCGATTTTATGCATGTGGATGGAAAATCATTGATAGGTGTATTTATGTATTTTATGTATATACTCACAATCACAGTGTAAGTTTGGCAAACTGATGTTTACACTCACATCTATCTTCCCACCACTGTCCTTATCAGGGTCATCGACATACAGTTCATTTACTCTGTAAACGCAAACAAAAACACATTAAAAATGTAAAATTGACATGTATTAACAAGCATTAGCCGTCTGTAAAGGTCATCTGCCTTCTAAGTAAATGCGCCAAGTCTGACATCAAAACACCAAAGTTGCAGTAACGTGCCATTTTTGCTTTTTCACTTCCCATGTTAGAAGAAGTTGACTTGATAGAAGTTGACAAATAGGCAGTAATGTGTTAATGCCACGTGAAACCCATTTTGTCACCGAGGCTACAACAGTGCGACTGCGATCGGGTCATGAAGTCATCCATCTCTAACGCAGATTTCTGTTTTTAATGAGGTGCAGGTTTAGCTATTCAAAAACAAGTAAATTCCTCACAGAATTTGAGATCCATGCCACCACTGATCTGCGTGCATGTTGAAATATGAAGGCTCGTGCGCATGACATGTTTGGTTACTGTGGTTTAAAGTGTGCCTTAGGTACTTATCTTCAAACACATCTACAGTTTACACCGATGTAGTACATGAGAGCGTCAACACATACATTTCTGTGGCTATGAATCCCGTCAGCTCTGAGAGAAACAGGAACATCATGAAGATGCAGCAGCATATCGAAACTGAGGAGACAAAAACAGGTCAAGACGACGTTAGTGAGCGCTTCAAACCTTTGCCATGACAACAGATGACCTATCACCACATAGAGACGTGGGTTCCCGTTTATGACTCATGTAACAACCCTGCTGAAAATAAACAACACAAATTCTCTCCATCAATCGTTTGCCCTTAAAACCATTGAAGAATACCTTTACATAGCCTTTGGATCTTATTCCAATAGGTTTTATGGTGTTCAATTGGTTCACACGACACAAATAGAACACAACACATTACCAGAACTAGAGACCATTATAGTTTCCATTAAAACCAATTATACACATGAATTTCTGTCATTTCTTTTTATTTACAAATTAAAGGTGACATTTGTTTCAGCACGTGCGTTGAAAATAACAAAAAAGAGCATGTTCAAGCAAACATTTAGCTATGACGTCATTGTTTCGTTGCCATCTGACTATGCAAATGAATTTAACAGTGTGCTGTATTTCGTTTACAGTCAAATAATCGTTAGGTAAGATCATTCGACAGGCCGATGACTGTGCATAGCTTTTATCATGCAGGTTAGCGTAATCGCTGCAGTTGACCATGTGACCGAATGAGTCAAAAAAAAAAAAACAGGGCCAGCATCAGAAGCTAGTGCATATTTACATAGAGACGGTCTCCAGTGACTCTGTGGTCACATGACTTCGTGGTTGACACGTCATACTCCGACTTGCAGTTCGTTCCGGTTTACAAAGCTAATGTTTAACAGAACACAAACAATGAGGCGTGTCGCTATGACACATAGTTTAAAGCTTCAGGTTCAAGAAGGGTTAGATCACTTCTTCCACTTATTGGAGATTATACTGGGAAGAATTATGAACACTTACATTAATAGAGTTCAATGTAAATGACTCAAATATAAACGACTGAACCTTTTGATCGACTACAGTCAGCTGTTAACCGCACGACAAAACGTAAAAACACTGGTAGTTTATAGCAGACCGCTTTAATCTTGGAAAGAAAATAAGCTCAGCTCAATTATTTACATTTTCTTTATCTCTTTCTTCTTACCTCTAAAAGAAAGTTATAAACACAGACTTGACGAAATCAGAAAGATACTGTTGTTATTATTATGAAGGTCTGGTCCATATCAGGGTGTGGCTCTCTTTCATGTATTTTATGTCCCAAGGGTTCATTTTTATTAACAATCATTTTTTTAATATTTTCCCCATTGCGATAATGAGGTCTGTTCTGCCATGCCATCCCTCATTTGTTCTACGGTTCAGAAGTCTTTTACGTTCGGATTTTACCATTTTACACTCCTAAAATCCATCATAAAATCCACAGAACTATAACAATACACTCATATGAAACATTTTAGTCTTATTATTAATTCTGTAATACAAATGTGTAAGTTTACAACACATTTCCTCTAAAGGAATGACGACGTAATCACCAAACCCGTTTAAAAGCAAAATATTAGCTAGGCAAGTGTTTATGGTTGGATTTAGCAAACATGACTAAACGTGAGGTAAGTCACTCAAGACCAAAAAAAAAAAACACTACGTTTCATGCCATCGTGAGTCAAGCGGCAACACCTATAACATTACAAACATCCATTCTTCCGTGTCACGAGGGCTGGAATCCCAAAGACAACGCTAATGAAACTAAAACGGAAATCGCACATGGCAGAACGTTCATGTAAAAACCCAGCGTCAGATGAGGGTTTATGATGAGACATAGACACCGGCACTTACTGAAAGCTCCAGTATATGTGGGCTGGGTGAGGTCTTTGGGCACTTTCCTGTAGATATCGAACCTGGAAAAAAAGAAAGAAGGAAAAGAGGGGAAAAGGTAAATATTGTGTTCTCCTGGGAAGAGGACTTGTGAAAGCACATTCTGTTCCCAGCGCAGTGTAAGGAATGACAGGGGAGCTGAGGAATGTGAAGTATGGCCGTGCTCCATGAAACACCAGTCCAGACGCAACAATCTGGAGAAAACACACACACACGCTCCACATCCGCTAGGATTCCTGCTTCACGATCACAACATCGGAATGCCACTCCACATGTCTTCATACAATGAGCGCTGAGTGAATTCCCATCAATCAGAGCAAACAATGACCATTTCAGAATGACACCTACATTAACGGATTTAAATGGACCTCGTATAGAATTTTAGAGAAACTCGAGGGTTACGTCACTGGATTTTGAAGCTCTTATGAGGTATTAAGGAAGTTACGTTTTCTATTCGTTAAAGGGACAGTTCACCCAATATTATACATATTCTGTCATCATTTATTCACCCTCATGATATTTCATACGTGTTTGACTAGGTTCTGCAGAATACAATAGAAGATATTTCGAAGAACGTTGATAACCAAACAATATTGAACCCCATTGTGTTGACACAAAACCACCGAGACATTTCTCAAAATATCTTCTTTTGGGTTCCTCTGATTCTTCTTTTGGGTTCCTCTGAAAAAATGTTTATAAAACATCTAGTCTTTTATATATTTTATATAGTAGATGAAGTGTCGAGTTTTTGCAAACTGTCAGAGCGCTTATTCCCATGAAAGATGAGTGGAAAACAACAACACGTGACTTATTTGAGCAGACGCCAAGAATGAAACTCCAAGTCCATGAGTAACAAAACCTCTTTAGGAATAAATCCCGTCCCTGGCTTTTTAAGGAGCTCTCAAACTGTGCAGCTCCAAAGCCAAACTATCCACCTCACAGTTGTAAACTTGCCCTTTTTCGGCTTTGAAAGTTTCCTTCAGTGCTCCGGTCCAGCCCTTCGTGGCCTCTGCCCTCCAAAAGCACTCACATCTGTGAACATTTCTGACAGTGGAATGACCCAAGCTGACGCAGTACAGCCGGGGCGGGGCTGACTTCCTGTTACATCAAACGCCCTGTGGTGTTTCTCTACCACCAGACCCCTCCCCTCCTCCCATTACAGGAACCATACAGTTCACGGTGTTCTGACAGATGAGCTCGCAGGATGTGGAAGGCAACTCAGAAGGACACACTGTCCTCCAAGCACTGACCACCCGAGATGATGCCATAACTGACTGTGAGAGATTGCAACAGGTCAGGGACCGGAAAACAGACTCATAAGCGGCATCAATGGAGTTTTAAAAAAAAGTGACGAGAGACAGAATTGCACATCAAAATCTCTCCTTTCCAGGTATAAAAGAAACTTGGTTTCGAAAAGTCAACCAATGTGTGACCGATGACTATATGCTTTTAACAAATCAGTCTCTGAATAAGTATAATTGTCTTCTCAAAAGGCTTCAGCGCGTTTTAAAATGGTCCAGAAAATCAAACATAGTTCACTTCTTAAAATCTGTCGGTTCAAATATTAGAACTAAAAACATCAATGACTTCACCAAGTAACTGCTGGCTAAGAAATAAATTATTATGATCTTACCATTTTCATCTGAATTCAAATTCATACAGATTCATTTCTAAAACATGAACCATTTCCAACAATATATTTATTTTGTTAAAGAATTGAGAACAGTCAAGATTTTATTGAGGCATATGACGCTATAAAATAAACCTAAATTTTAAAAAAGCGAACGCTAATATATTTAACATTATATATGTTGACGCAGGTCTCGTGTCAGCACATCAGCCAACAGGATTAAACAGTAAAACAATCTTACCTTTTTTTATATATCATCATAATATTGTTGTTACACAAATAATCTTTATGATAACAATTTTGTATGTGTACGGGAGAGACAAACAGTTAATAAAAGCAACAGCTTTTCAGACAATAAACATTTTAATCTCTTGTCTTGTAAAAACACACGTTGTCACCTCATACACGCCCAAGTTCTTATCTACATCTAGTATTGCCTTCATCGTAGATGACTGGAACAAACAATGACAAACGCAGAGGACACAGCTGATTTGTTGCAAGCTTTAGGCAGAAGTGTACAACATTTTTTGGCATGTTGCACAAGTGGGAGACGATTCACACGTGCCCCGAGCTGTTAAAGAGTACACTGCGTATTTCTCTCAGATAGTTCCCGCTTTACAACAGTAACAAACAATCCAGACTGTTCTGAGTCACGGCTGTGAATCCACCACACGTACGGCACAAATGTGATAATGATCTGAAACAACACTTCAATTAACTAATAATAACCCAGCTACTATCAAGTAACGGCTATTTCATAGAACATGCAGGAATTGTTTGGATTATTTTGGTCAAGAAATGAAACCAGACACATACACAAGTCAAACAGCACAGACAAGGAGCAATTACAATAAAGCGCAAAACAGCATCACTCTCGGGACGCCCGGGACTGTCTTAATAAAATGACTGCTGTAATTGTGTGTTAAACTGCAGGACGTTTTTGAGTCTGGGCTCGGGTAAACTGCACTGTTCTCGTCAAGTCTAAGTACTCTTTGTGTTTGTTTTTCATAGGAAATTATGGGCCGTGTTTCCCTTTCCAGCGTTTCCCATACAATGCATTTACTTGGGCGGTCTTCCCAGGTATATTTATGGCCGCCCAGGTATATTTGGCGTTGTAGCGAGGAAGGCGGGACGAGAGCCGTGGGGCAGGAAGGCGGGGCCGGTGGCGTGAGTGATAATGAGTATCAGCTGTATGCGCACCGGTCCCGCATGCCTCACGGGGAACTAGGGAGCATAAGAGGACGAGCGACGGGACTGCCGACGAGAGAGGACCGGGCCCGGAAATGTTAAGTTTTATTTATGTTTGTGTGGCCGGCAGTCGACCGTGAGGTGGCTGCCGGCCTTTTACTTCCGTGTTATTGTATGTTTATTTTTTATTAAAGTTTATTGTTTAAATGTTCGCCGGTTCCCGCCTACTTCCTTCCCTACATTGAACTTTGCTACAGGCGTCAAAAAAAATTATCCATCTGTGCTAATGACTGTATCTGTGATCGAATAACTAGTGGATAAACAGCGCTTATGTGTCTTCTCGCCTTCCTGACTTGTTGTTGAGTTAGAGCATGGATCATGAGATATTGATCTCACGTTTGAAGCAGTGGGTGGGCATCAGGGGCATAGCACTGGAGTGGTTCAGGTCGTACTTGACTGATCGAACTTTCTGTGTCAGCCTTGGTGACTGTGTATCCTCCTCTGCTCCTCTCTCGTGTGGGGTACCACAGGGCTCAGTTCTTGGCCCTCTCCTTTTCTCTCTCTATTTGCTCCCACTTGGTTCTATACTTAGGAAGCACGGCATTTCATTCCACTGTTATGCAGATGAGTCAGATGTGCCTCTTAAAAAGAAAGATGCATACTCTGTCAGACTGCTACTTAAGTGTCTCGACGACATGAAGGCCTGGATGGCTCTGAACTTTTTAAATTTCAATGATGAAAAGACGGAAGTGATGGTTTTTGGTGGCACCACTGGGACCCCCCTGTAGATCTGGGTTCCTTGGCCCAGTATATTAAACCTAGCATCAAAAACCTAGGGGTTAAAGTGGACCCTGAGCTTAAGTTTAGTGGTCAGAACAAGGCGGTTGTCAAATCAAGCTTCTTCCACTTGAGGCAGCTGGCTAAAATAAAGCCAATACTGTCATTTTGAAATGGTAATCCACGCCTTTGTTACCACTAGGCTGGATTACTGTAATGCACTTTATGTGGAGGTAAGTGGGTCCTCCATCGCCCGTCTCCAGTTGGTACAGAATGCTGCTGCATGTCTTTTAACTGGCACATGTAAACATGAGCACATTTCCCCCATTTTGGCCTCACTCCATGGATGCCTATTCAATTTAGGATCCATTTTAAAATGATTTTATTTGCTTTTAAAGCCCTGAATGGTCTTGCCCCGCCCTACCTCTCTGAGCTTCTACGCCCTTATATACCCACCCGCTCTCTCAGGTCAGATGATCAGCTGCTCCTGAGTGTGCCTAAAACTAAGCGGAAGCTCAGAGGGGACCGTGCCTTTGCTGTGACGGCTCCTAAATTATGGAATGATCTGCCTCTGCACGTTAAACAGGCCTCTTCTTTGTCTGTTTTTAAATCCCGTCTTAAAACCCATCTCTTCGCTGTGGTCTTTGACACCTTTTAAGATGTTGACTTTATTTACTCCAGTTATTTTTTATTTTTTATTGCGCGGTTATTGCGCGGTTATTTTTTTTTTGTCTTTTAAATTTTATTGTTGTATTATATATGTAATTGTGCACCTCGTGTGAGCTGTTATGTTTTTATTACGATGTCTTATTTATTCTTCTGTACAGCACTTTGGTCAGCTTTGGTTGTTTTAAAGCGCTTAACAAATAAAGTTGGATTGGATTGGATGTGAGCTTTTTCAGAGTAACTTACCCAACACTGCCAACAGTAAGACTTTATGACGCAATATTACCATTTCCACAGTTCTACATCTACCGCTTCTGGGAATGGACAGTTTAGATTGAGATTTTAACATGATCAGTTTCCCAAACATTTGCTTATAATTTTGTGTAATATTTGTCACTTTTCTTCTCATTCTGAACCAAACACAATTTTATGTTTCTAATATTTTTGTTGAGGCAGTGAATATCTTAAATGGCCAATTCAAGTACCTTTAAAGCCTTATATAACCAAAAGGCCTAAACCTCACAGTGATCAAAACAACCTCAGATCTTTCTGACAAGATCAAAGTTCAAAGACAGGAAATATGCTGGCACTAAAACACCTGAAATTCGCTCACACAATCAGTACAGTCTACAGATATTTCACGTATGATTCCTGGCTCTCCAGTATTCTTCATTATGATTGGTCAATCGCATCCTTCTACAGTTCAACACAGGTGTGTGCTAGATGTGCTAGTTTCTTACTCTTAATGTATATTACTCTGCACTCTCTTCTCATACATTACAATAACAACTTCAATATTCCACATCTATTTATTTAGTTTTTTGGTAACTGCGCAATAAGGGGGATCATTTATAGTGATTTACCGCAAAGAAACACTGGTCCTTTTACCTACATACACTATTTTGAAGTCGGGCTAGAACAGTGATTCGACCTATAATCGATTAATTACCCAACAGACGCGGCACAACATTGCAACACATTAGGAAAAAATGTTCTTTATAGTATATCCATATATTTATTTATATGCTTATGTTATATTCGTGTTTTTAATTTATTACAGCTTGCCAGGACTGATTGGGACCAAACCTGTAAATAACATGGAAGAGATTCCTGCATCTGTCGATGTAATCAGTTATAAGGTTGACGTGTTGTTCCAACTCGATTTTGAAGGGATTAAAAACTGTTAGGGAAAACAGTGCTTGATGTGCTGTATACTATTTACACTCATACCAGAATTTGCATGAGGATTGTGAAACATATCAACATTAAACTACAGAATAATAATTACACATTGATAAAACACTGCAAAACAGAAACAGATGTGGTCTGGTACAGCATAACACTTTTATACTACTTTCCTGGTATGAAATATAGACAACCAGACAGTAGTAGACAATCACTCCAGGTTACCTGAACAGATCAATTACATTCATTTTAACTACAGATCTCATTTGTGAGATATCTTTCCAGATTCAGTGCGGAAAAGCACAACTCACTGCTACTGATAATAACCTAATAATATCAGCACTTGTAAGTAGACTTCAGACAGGTGGACAACGTCCTGTTTAAACAGGAAAACCCTGTCAATGATAAACAAGATAACATTTCAATCTGAACCTGTTCTTTGTTGACAACACTGGTCTTTCCAACAGCAGTAGGTAATTTAAGGAATGTTATTTTAACATTCTGTTGGTCCTGTTTTATATTTGACTAACGTAACTGTGATCAGTGTGGGTTTAAAACAGGATTAAGACCGTTTGCTTAAAGATGGAGGACACACTTGCGTTACATCTGTGAAGGACTGGATTGCTAATAAAATGGGCATGCATATACACTTGTAGCATGTATCAGACAAGTTGACAGCACCCTGTTCGATTTCTCAACGGCCAATTCACAACTATTTATAATTTAATAAGAGAAGTATTACGTTAGGTTTGCAAAACGTTTTGTCATAAAGGGAATGGATGTACAGTACAAACAGAGTAAAAAAGTCGTCCTTTTTAAGTACAGTAAAGTTAGTTAAAGTACTATTTGTCTCAACCCCCCCCCCGTGTAATGTAGTCTACTTCAGCACAATAGGTTGTGGACACAGTCATTTTGTGTATTATATTAGCTGGTGGTCGTGTTTCATTCATGCAAACCAAACGCAAGCAAAGACCGAGCGCTTTAAAGCTATAGGCTACTCACCTGCGCACATCGAAAGTCATTGTCACGACACGAATTAAAACAAAAGTAGGACTAATAAGCAGCAACTCTTGAGTTCAGTGAGTCTTCAATCCTGCCGGCTGTTCACACCGGACGTGACGTCCGCTAAGGACGCTTTGCACACTTCTATTGGTCGGCTGAGAGCGTGTTTCCGGTTGTGAAATCTCTTACGTGTTGTCCGTTGCAGTTACCATTTTCCTGGTTTCGCTTCCATCTAAGTGGTTAAAAAATAACAAAATGCTTATTACAGCGTAAAAGTTTTGGGGTTTATTTTTTTTCAAAAAGTTTATTTATGTGTAATCTATAAATAAATAGACGTGAACATTTTGGAATTTTCTAGAATTGTCTTTCAATATCCCAAAAGGGCTCATGTGACACCCCTTTTCATCTCTCTCCACTGGCTACCGACTGAAGCTCGTATCAGATTCAAGTCACTAATGCTTGCCTACAGGACTATCACTGGATGTGCACCGGCATACTTTCACACCCTCCTACACTCCTACACCCCATCAATATCAAGAACCCTGCGTTCGAACCCGTGTATTGCCTTCTCATAAGGGCAGTAAATCGCTTTCCCGCTCATTCTACTTCACAATATTCTTCCTAACTCAGTCCAGTCAACCACATCTCTCACAACATTAAAAAAACGACTTAAAACCCATCTCTTCTGTGAATCCTTGACAGGCAAATGAAAAAAAAACACACCCTCTCTTTCTCTCAACAGGTATTGTTTTGGCTTTTGTGGAAACTAGTTACTTGGAATTAGCATCTATTGTATTATTGCTCCTGTATGACATATCGCTTTATTGCTCCCCGAACTCTCTGTAAGTCGCTTTGGATAAAAGCGTCTGCTAAATGACTAAATGTAAATGTACACGGCCTCTTGATCTATCTATCTCTAATGTTAATAATTAGTTGAAAAGTTTTATAGTGGTGGCATACTGTGTAAAAGCAATAAATAAAAATGGACCATAGCTCTTTTACAGTTACCATAGTTTAACTATGGTATTTAATAAAACCATATGGTAACCACAAATGTATAATGGTCTGAATACAATAATCATAGTTTAACCATGATATTTGTAGTAAAGCTATGATAATAAAATGGTGATTCTGCCAAAATCATGGTTACACTTATGATAAAACAATGGTTATAGAAAACTGGTGATACTTATGAAACAGGGATGGCTCAATCCGAAATATTGTTCAAGAGACTAGTCAGTATGATCTAATGTGGGGGTATGCCAAAATTGCCCACTGGGTTTCCACACATTTTGACCAGTCCGTTTTCAAATAGCTAGATTTATGTTGTTACACTTCTCAGTTCTGTTGGTACAAATTCCAAACATGAATACTACTACTACTACTAAATAATAATAATAATAATAATAATAAGACAAATACCAGGATAAATGTATTTTTTTTAAACATTTGCCTTACAACACAGAAAGTCTTGTTTGAATGCATTACGTAATGTATTTCACTATGTCATAAATGGGTGGAGTCAACAAAGTTTATCACTACAAAATTACTATAAATGATACATGGAAAACAGAAAAGGGTTTACTGAGTATTTCCCAGGCTCAACAGCTGTTGTCCCAAGGCACCTCTGTCCGTAAAGGGGCTGTGATGAAAGTTTTGTATTCTGGTTGTATTTACTATACCAAGGAAATGCCTCATTTATCACACTCTTTCACTTCCCTTTATGAAATTGAGGGCATGCACGTGTGAGTAATTCCTATAATATACGTTTTAAAAATATTTTTTTTCATTATCACAGGGGACAACCAAGTTCATTCTGGGATCGGTGACAAGGGGAACCCACTAAACTGTAGGTCTGCAATCATAGCATCCTGGAAAGAATGGGGGTCATTATTCTACCAAAAAATCCCTTAAACATTAAAACTGTGAAACTTTATGAAGACTAAATTTTTTTTTTTTTTTTTGTTTAGTACAAGTATATCAACTTTTAAAATGTTAGTAAACAATAGCAATCATTTAGCACATAAATGGCACACATTGTTCTCTGTGGGGCATTACACTTGTGGTTTGCCTTTTTGTCCTGACTCATCAGTGTTTTTAACAGTAAAATCCACCCCACTGGCTGCTCTCATTTTGTTTCAGTCTCTGTTCTGTCAAACAGGACCAAAAATGATTCCTCCACTGCCCTGATTGTCCTGTCTGACTCAAGTTTCAGAAATGCAGTGCTGACGTCATGACCCAAATAGAATATGTTTTGTTTCTTTTAAGTAGTGTGGTTGTCAGATGTCACACAAATAACTTATTATTATAAACTAGATATTTGCTAAAATGTATATTGTATTGTTGTACATATTATATTTACGTACTAAGCACTTAAAGCAATTTTCTTCAGTTTAGGAGGTTTAAGACAGGCTACTCATATCTGCTTCTCCAGCAATGTGTGTTAGCATTGCATTAACTAAGGCTACTGAATATGAAAATAATTACAGACATTTAAATTCAGTTGTAGCCTACATGTGCAATGTGTTCACACTCTTATGGAATTTGAACCGCACACTGAACTACAGTTTCATACGTGATAATGCATTGTTAACTGAGGACTGCGACTTCAAAACACACCTTAATCCAAACAAATAAACATTTACTTTCACTGTGAAAACAATAAAAAACCAACAGATAGACACAAGAGAAATGAACAAACAAAATGTGGGATTATACTGTTTTATAGAAAATGATAAAATACACATCACCCATGGGTCATATATACCGGAGCTGGTTTTGTTTTTCAGACGGATGGAAATTTACCAGACCGCCAAGTTTCTATACAGTAATTAACTTTTATGGTTCGCCTTTGCTCTCGCGGCTTTGCACACTATGTACTCCTGTACAATAAAAACAAAGTATAAACTTTTATGAGTGTCGTGACAGCTCCACCAATGATCATCTTGTTATTTATCCGAGGAAAGCGAATAAAAACATATCATAAAATAATAAGACCGTGGAAAAATTCTAAACATTTTTTGATTTTAAACAACTTCTGTTAGTAAAAAAAGAAATGATTACATATAAAGTCGATAAAATCCCAAAAGAGAATTTTCAATAGTGTTTTTAAAACAACAGCAAGATTAAATGTAAAATGGCGTTTTAATGTGACATATTCTGAGAACCCTCCCTAGTAATCTCACGTGTGAATTTTGAAGAGTTTCAGATGTGATCTCAAAGACTGCGATAAAATATGTCAACTCTAACATCATTAAATCTTATTCATTAATAAAAATGTCGGACGAAAAAAAAACGAATTTACAAAAAAAAAAAACATAATAACAAACATTATTGTGACAGCACTCGAATTCTGGATAACCCTCTCGCGGTTTCGTAGGTTTCAGATTATGCTCCTTGCTTGGTCGAGATCCGACCGGCTTCACACATATGACGTAGGTGCGAATGCACACTGGACGCCCGCCAAAAGGGGCGGGAAGTGTGACATCACGCCGTATACATATAACCGACACCGAGCGCTTGCAGTCAGAAGAAGAGCAAGAGTTTTTACAGCGTAACGTACTGTCATTCGGAAACAAAAGATTAAGAATTAAACGGACTGTAACGGGATCATAAGATATAAGGAACAGCGGTGAGACGCGAACAGCAGTAAAGTTCGTCACTTTATGTATTTAAATCTATCGTTCTCTACTATGGTCATTATGGAAGTGTCCACCATTGACTGCGCCTCGCTTCGGGATCTGCTGGACGGAGACGATCCGGGCTGTCTTATTTTGGACTGTCGCTCTTTTTTCTCCTTCAACACGTCTCATATATCGGGCTCCAGTAATGTGCGCTTCAGTACGATAGTGCGCCGGAGGGCCAGAGGTGGGCTGGGATTGGAACACATTGTGCCAAACGAGGACACCAGGAACAGACTTTTGTCCGGGGAATACCAGAGTGTCGTGTTCATGGATGACCGGAGTCCAGATATCAAAGAAGTGAAGAAAGATGGGACTTTGACTCTTGCCGTGAACGCTTTGTGTCGCAATCCGTGTGGAGCAAGCGTGTTCTTTCTTAAAGGTACGAGGATGTCTCAATAACTTTGTCTGTTGACTTTGTATTGTATAGTGGTGGTTACCCCCGTAACAACCACATGAAGCAAAGTACATTATGTCTAGGCTAACTACATGTATTGTGTGAGTGTGAATTCAGTCATTGTGAATGGCCGTGTTTAATAGCCCGTCTGCCACCAAATGTTTTCCTCAGCTGTTGTGAAGTGTGTGTGTCTGAACGGTTGTTTCAGCTGACGCCTGTAAATTCCAGCGTTACTAAAAATAACGACTTCTGTTTTACGCTTTAGGTGGATTTGACACGTTTTCCTCCGAGTTTCCTGACATGTGTACTAAGCCAGTTCTTCCACAAGACTTGAGTTTACCTCTGAGCTCAAGCTGTCGTCCCAACACGGCTGAGACCTCGTGTACGACCCCTCTGTATGATCAGGTAAGATCTACAACCTCTGCAGGTGCTTTTTTACTATAAAAGAAGTCGTTTGTTTACATAAATTTGAACAGAACCTGTCTGTTTTGCTTTCAGGGTGGTCCTGTAGAAATCTTGCCCTTCCTGTATTTAGGCAGTGCCTACCATGCCTCCAGAAAAGACATGCTGGACATGATGGGAATCACGGCCCTTATAAACGTCTCTTCCAACTGCCCCAACCACTTTGAAGACCACTACCAGTACAAAAGTATTCCTGTTGAGGACAACCACAAGGCCAATATCAGCTCCTGGTTCAACGAAGCCATCGAATTTATCGGTGAGTGTCTTTTTTTCCGGGGCTTTTTTGATCCCTTGTTATGAAACGAGGGAACAGATGTTACCATACGAGGGGCTTTGGCAGGCAAGCCGGCTCTTGGCCCAACCCCCATTCAAATGAAGCCCGAATTGAATTTTTCAAAAGTTCCCTCCAAAACGACCAGCTGTACGGCCCAAGCCACCGAGGCTTACGTCATCCTCTCATCCTGTTTAAAGAGGTGCCCCCTTTTCAAATAACACCAAGCCGTGACCTGATCTTCTTTTCACGAGGCAACTGGCTCTGTTTGAATGCTTTGCCTCCTTTGTTTGGCCTGAACAAAAGGCAGTGTCTCTAGCTCTTTGGTTGCCCCCCTATCAGAACAGTGCTCTTAGCAGGGGTGCCGCAACCCCCCATTGTGTATTCAAGACTGTTGGGGGAGGGGGGATATTTCCTCTCTTCCTCGCACCCCTGCCTGATTGAACTGTTTTCCTGTTTCCCTAATGAGACGACTGCCTTCATTAGCAACACTGGAATAACATTTGCATTTGAATGTGTGGTTAGAGAATCAATACAATTGAGCTGAAATGTTCTTAGGGTCTGTGACGGACGTTTAACCAATATGCTCTTGTTTCACACAGATTCGGTACGGAATAAAGGTGGACGCGTCTTCGTTCATTGTCAAGCTGGGATCTCACGCTCCGCCACCATCTGTTTGGCTTACCTGATGCGCACCAACCGCGTGAGGCTCGAAGAGGCCTTCGAGTTTGTCAAACAGCGGCGCAGCATCATCTCGCCCAACTTCAGCTTCATGGGGCAGCTCTTGCAGTTCGAATCCCAGGTGCTGGCCTCGTCCACGTGCTCCTCGGAAGCCGGGAGCCCCGCCATTGGCAAAGGCACCACAGTGTTCAACTTCCCAGTTTCCATCCCTGTCCACACGGCGGCTAGTCCTCTTTCCTTCCTGCAGAGTCCCATCACTACCTCGCCGTCCTGCTGAGATAAAGCAGTCAGTTTTATTTATGTGCAGACTATATGATCCCCGGGGTGATCTTTTCAGTATTAGACTTTGGAACTTTTGGTTCCTTTGTTGCTATAGTTATTCCACACTTGCTCGCTATGTTGGAGCACCAGCTCCCGCAGACATTTTTAACATGTGACATTTTAACCCAGTGGTCCATACTTGATTAAACCGAAGACTCAAAGTGACAAGACCTAGTGAAACACTCAATTGTCCATCAACGAGTCTTTGTGTATGTGTGTTTTTATTCTAATTTTTAATGTTTGTGAGCGTCTGACCTTGTTAAAGTTGATAATCAGAAGTTGTTTTGTTTTTATTTGCTAGAATTGAAAGAAACCCCACGTCTTTCAGGTTACTCAGGGATTGTTTTTTTTTTTAACGTTGATGTCATTAGATTTACAGGTGCTAATCTCGACGAATATTCCTGGTTTCTTTTATCTGTTTGAACAATGAATGTAGTTAACACAAGTCTGTGTGAGCTCTGCCTTAAGACAGTGGAACTTTAAATGATCATTCTCGAGCCTTTCACAAAGCAATCCATTTCATCAAGACGTTTGTTCTTCTGTAAACAAACGAGGAATACCTCATGTGTCTGTACTGTTGTCAGTCCACTAAGAGTCCTCCCACAAGCACTACTAACAGGAGCGGCTTTTATGGGATTGTTTTTGATATGTGACTATTTATTGACTAAAGTAATATATTTCTTATGCTATATTTTTTCATGTTTGTGATACCGGATACCGACAAATAAACTTTTCATACATAATTCAATCGTATGTGCTGTTGATGTGGTAAACATTGCATTGCAACAAATGCAAACTAGAAAAGCATAACAAACCAGAAAAGATACCAACAGGCATGGACTTGAATAAGGATTATTGCTCCCAATATCTCCACTGACCTCAACGTCGAAATGTCAGACATCGTATTTTTAGCAGCATCTGTTTTTAAACCCTGATGTCAGAAAATATATCAACACTTTCACCGACACATTGTTTCATTTACGAAAAATGACTTTGTTAAATATAAAAAAGAATATAAAAAATATATAAACACAAAAAACATACTCCACTAACAACTTCCAACCTAACTGACACATCCAAGACTAATCCCACATAATTTTTCTAATCGTAAAACTCGTGATTTTGTGACATTCAAATCCGCAACACTCCCAAGGTCATCTACACTGTTAAGCCCTGGCCTGGAGTAAAGCAAACACATGACAGAAACAAAAGACCCAAAGCAAAAATGAGTTGGAGAAATGTACAATAAAGATTGGCATGTGATGAGCCCAAGAGAAAAGTAGGAAATCAGTCTGCAAATAGAAGTGGTTTCAAACATGGTGTAATTATTCCAAAACCTGTGGTACTAATAACCATGATTATCAATATTGTGTTGATGTTGTAATTAATAAAGTGACAGTATTTGGTGTAGGTGTGGGGGTTTTACACCAACGGTTTCCATTGCATGTCTCTCTTTGCTTCCCTAAACTTACACTTTGAGTGCGATTCAAAAGCCAAAAAGAGGAAAGAAGTGTACAATTGACCGATAATGTAATTTGAACCATAACTAACTGCACAGAAAAAAATGATTCTTTAAACTAACTTAATTTAATTATGGATAGTGGTTCCACACAAAAGAAATATGTACTCAAATACTTAATGTATGATTAACTTAACTGAACTGAGTAAATTTAAACAAACATGTCCAAATAATGTCCAAATAACTTGAATCAATTAAGTTCATCAAATATCCCCGTTTCATCATTTTTATAAAAGATGTATAAAATAACATTTTATTACAACTTTTACTCTCCCTATTCATCCCCGTGCAAAGCATGATGGGAAGTGGAAATCCTGTTTCTAGTTTCTATAACGCTACTTTAATACAACTAAAGTAATTTATGTTGTGTTAACTTCATTTTTTGAAGTAAATTGAACAAGCATCAAATATTATTTTGATCTACTTGATTGAAACATGTACATTTAAAATGTAAACATTTAGTTAAGCCAAAACATTACTGCTTTTAGTCCGTTTAACAAAATGCTATTGTGTTTACATAAAACCTAATATAATGGTGTTCAAACAAAATGAATTGTTTAAATAAAGTGAACAGTATCGTAAAATCATTTTTTTAGTGTGTCTTACAGTTAATAGATATTACTGCCCTACAATCATAGATGAAGGAAAAATATTACACACACCATTTTGAGACATAAATCACTGATGTAAATATGAGCCTTCGAATCAAATGACATCATCTTTCTATGTAGAAACTGATTACAATCTTACAGACAATCATTTTAATATCTTAATATGCATCCCATTAAAAGTTTGACACACACAGCGCTTATGCACTACTAATATAACAGTCTGGTTACAAATAGTAATGAATTGACAAACGTAGGCACAGTTTGACTCTGGATGACCTGAAGATGATAGCAAGAATAGTTTTGGTGTATGTCCTGTATAGGACTAGTTGAAGTCAGTTACAGTAATCTAAACCACACTGTAAACGTTTTTGCTGTAGTTATGCAGCTAGTTGCCAGTAACTTACTGTAGATTTATATTTATCTAATTTATTGGCAACAGTTTGTTCAAAGATAAATTAATATTAAACATTAACAAGTCTTTATCTTTACAGAAAAAACGATAAAATAACAGCCTCATGCAAAGCATTCTGGGAACCAGAAATCCATATAAACCTTTTTCTGTTTTTTTTCTAATTTTGGTTCCCAGAATGCTTTGCATGAGGCTGTTTTTTATAGTTTTTTTCTGTAAGGATAAAGACTTGTTAATATTTAATGATAATTTATTTTTGAACAAACTGTTGCCAGTAAATTTCATAAATGTAAATCTACAGTAAGTTACTGGCAAACTGCTGCGAGTAATACTGTAATTTCTACAGAAATCTTTTACAGTGCAGGCTTGGATATTTTAGAATAGGTTTCATCCAGTTATTAGGTTTTTCCGTACAGGGCCCAGATTTGTTTACCAAACACTGCACCAAAATCGAATATGATACAAAGGTAACAAAATGTCCTTAAAATTAAGCCTTGAATATATTAATTAGTATTGTAATATGTGTTAATTAGTCTTGTATTTTCATTTTCTTCTCCCGCTATTGCATCTGTGGGATTTTATAGAACTGTACATAGGAAAGTTGATATTGACCAAATGATATTCGACATGATATTTTGACATTCTTCCTCTCTTTCCTTGACTCGTAGCAATTCAAATGCATGTGGTTGTGTTGTCTTTTTCTGTCATAAACATTTTACATTTTTGGAAAAACCTGACATACTGAATTGAACATAAATATGAAAATCATTACCAGATGAAGCAAAATTACCAGAAGTCATATAAATAACAAAGTTGAATTTGAGGACACACAGCCGTAAAATAAATTAAAGCATTTTCTACCTCACAGTTAATGCGTGTCTATTCATTTTGCACATTGTTTGTTGCATTTTATCAACAAAGCAGACCTGACTAGCCTACTAATTTTGGAGACTTAATAAGGACATCATTTATGCTATGATTCTAAAAGTGCTTAAGGGGCATGTCGGTTCTCGACAGATGAGCATCTTTATGCAAACACAGCTGACTGCATCGGCTTTCATTGTTAGAAGTTGAACTCAGGCCCGTGTGAACATTTAAATGATCGCTGGGAAAATATCTGAACAATCCCCTTTTCACACTGACCCGACCACATGTTAGGGCATTCTGACCCGTGTTCGCGTGTGCGTCGGAATCCTACGCTGGGAATGCCGTGTGATCGCACTGCAGTGTGTTCAATTGTCACCGCACGGGGGTCTCAATGAGATCATTTAAACGCTGTCAGACGGCAGAAGGGCTGATCAGAAGACCACGGGCTCCGCCGGACCCCCTCAGAGGGGACAATAGGAGCAGCTGCAAGGCGTTTGGGAAAAGTGTGATGACTATAGGCCACTCAGCATCGGGCCAAGGACAGGGTGTTCTGCGCCCTCATCCTTTGTAGCACGTAAGATGGCAGAGCAGTGTGTTTTCACGAGACTCAATCACGGTGGCTTCATAATTAGCACAACATTGGCATACCCGCCTTGAATGAAAGGCAGTTCTGCTTTTAATGCCTCAGTGGGTCTGGGCACAAACACATGTGTCTGTAGACTTTGAATGCGAAGGATTTGGGTGGAAAGTCACAGACATGACTTTCTTTGTCAACACCAGGATTTAGGTCAAAATGTGAAAATATAATGGAGCGTGTGTATTGAATGTGCTTTAACCGGCCCGTATTTTTATGATTTTCATTGATTTTTGTATTGTTCACTTCTATAGTCCTTAGTGGGACAACAAAATGGGTCACTGTATGAAAAGTCTATTTAAAGTAGATTCTTTTGTATGTCATTGTGTAAACTAAATTAATAAATGTGAATATATATAGTGAGATGTAATTCAGTGATTTAACTTGTTTACTCATAAAATCCTGCTGATTTGGGTGGCATATGCTCTCTCTGCGGCCCAGACTGATCTTTTGTGGCTGTGAAAAAAGGGGGGTCTGCTTGTTGTTGTCCATTAAGTCTTTCATTGGGAGAAAGCAGCGGACACCCCCCCCCCTTCATAGATTGATCTCCCAGGAAATTAGCCTTCTGTGTAGTGCTCCTCTCACACTTTTCTTCAGGCACATGCAAAAAATGTGTAACTTAAGGCCCGGTTTCACAGACACAGTTTAGCTTAAGCCAGGACTATGCCATAAATGCCCGAAGAAGATCTTCAGATCGAAACGTTGCCTTGTTTAATACATTTTTCTTGTAAATAAAGGGAGAATTACAGTGTGCAGATCTTCTCTATTATCAGAACATATTTTTTGGTCTAGCACCTTACTAAACCACTTTGGATGTGCGTACTTCGTTCTCTACTCTAAGTCATAGTTGTCACAACATAGTCAAGTTTACCTAATGAACAACAGAGCAAAATATTTTTGTTGGCTGAACATAAATAGAGAATATAGATTGTTTTTTTAAAAAATAGACAAATTTATTTGTCTTTTACTACAATTGTACATGTTTTCTGCCTCAAACAGACCAAAACTTTGATCAAATAACTGTTTAAATAGTTTTTGTTGAGTGCGTTTGAACCGGTTTTGCTGTTGTATCATGCACTTACGCCTCAACATTGAACACACAAACCTAACCATGGTAACAAAAACCATCAATCATTAAAAAAAACTGAACAAAACTTTCTGACGCATTTTGGCCAAACACTTGAGAATCTAAGTCCAGTCAACAAAATAATCTTTGTTAAAGACATGTTTAGGCTAATTTTGTTCAGTATATGCAAAACAATCATTTGACTCCTTTAACAAAAAATTATATGTTCAAGTTACTTTTTTATCTTTGTAGGGAGAACACTTTGCAAGTTGGATTTTTTACAGTGAGTTAATCTGCCCATGTGTGTTATTTAAAGCAGTTTAGGGTGCTGCTCTGATATCATGGCTGATATGACATGATGATTCACACACCACACTCTTTCTTTACTCTCTAATGTTAATGTCCATACACCTTCCAAGATCTACATAAAACAAATAATTTGGAAACATACATTAAAATATATATTCAAAATTTACCTTAATATTGCTTATAAAAGAGCTGTTTGATCTTTTCAAGGTAACACACTTGTTTTATGTTGTTTTATTTTATCATACATTTGTAAACAAATTCATAGCAACATACTCTGAATGTGTTTATAGTTTTTATAGTATCACATATTTGCAATTGTTCGATATTAATAGTTAGTAGTTATATAAAGGATGCTCATTTACTACATAATATGATATTTTTTTTCAGAGAGAGAATGATTTTAATGTTTTTAAAATACTAAAATCGTGTATGAAACTATGAATAAAGAGCGCCCTCTGGTGATTTTTCAGGTTACATCTCAGAATACCTTCCCTATTTTTATAGGGGTTGACTGTGTTTAATTATTATTTACTAAAATTATCTTTTTGTTTTAAAATGTCTTAAAAGTTTGTTTATATGATTTCACCTTAAGTAGAATCAGATTCATATAATAGCAATAGGTGAACAAACTTTTAAAACCCAAATTAATATATAACTTCAGATGTTGGAAGGTAAGTCACGTGTATGAATAATACAGCAGTGTGAGGAGTAAAGAGCACATCTGCCAGTAAGGTTTGATTAATTATTCACCTTATCCAGTTCATAAATGTATTTTTAAAACGGTTGCAGACATGTGCTTTATAAAAAAGCTTTCATTTGTCATTAAAAAAATCTAACATTATAGGCTGGATGTGCATTTATGTTAATTGGAATATGTTATTAATAGAAATAAACTTTGTGAAAAATATGTCCAACCTTTATCATAATAAATGCCTACAAGTGGAATCAAGGGCATTTTTTTTTTATTTGAACTGAAAGGGCACTGCCAAAGCAAACAATGGCAAGATCAAAAGAATTCAGAGAGAAGATTGCTGATGAAAGGAAAATGTTATATTACAATTTCAAAGAAGACAACTCTGTAGTAAATCTCTCCATGGATCAGAAGGGCATCTATACAAGAAGAAAATGTCAAACCAGACCAGATCATTTCACCAAAATTCAAAGACATATTTTCAAGAGCAACAGGTTGGCAAAATCCTAATTTGATGTTGCCCCACGGCCAGAGGTGGGTAGCAGAGGTGGACAGTAACGAAGTAAATTTGCCTGAGTAGGCTACTGTACTTAAGTACACTTTTTGAGTATCTGTACTTTACTTGAGTATTATTTTTTCTGAGTACTTGTACTTTAACTTCACTACATTTGAAAGACAAATATCATACTTTTTACTCCACTACATTTATAAAAAGGTCCAAAAGTAGAAAATGGTTTCTATGCAGCGGGGTTTCCTGTGTGCGCAATTTATCTGGCTTGCGATCTGCCAGGACCTTTTATTGTTGCCAAGTATTTCAGTTTTTCTAAACTTGCGGTTTTCCGGCAAGCTTTGAATAGCCATTTGGCAGATTTTTTTAACGCAAATCTGGCAACTCTGGGATCTTCCCCGCTAAACTAATGTAAACGTTGGCGCTGCTACACCATTGATAGCGCTCTAAAAAGGCAAATAGACCATTAAAAGACGAAAAAGGCACATGTTAAAGTGTGGTGTAATCATCTGTGGGTTACAATCAGTCAAAGATCGTAGAAACATTGTCATGAAAATGATCGGCATAACGGCTAAACGGTAAATAAGCATCACATAGGCTACACCTTGAGCTACGTGTGCGTGTTAACTTCTGATCTGCTGCTATATAATTTAAAGCGATTTGGAAAATGAATGATGTTTTTACTGAAGTAACTATAGTTGAAGTATTCCTGTTGAAATAAAAACAATAGAACCCTGCTTCAAAATACAACAGAAAATGTAATGGATTTAATGGTTATAATGGGAATTGTACTATGGATACTTGTTGTCTACTTGTATGTGATGGATTCTATTGGTGGGATGGTAAATCCTATTGGAATAAAACCCAAAAACACACTACAAAGAGGAATTTAATTTAAAAATCTCATTCTAATTAAAAAAATTCATTGTTTTTTTTCAGCAGGGATGGTATTTGCAGTAAAACCACAGTATCCACAAATTTACCATTTTCTAAATATAGGAACCATACTCCAATTAATAATCTTTAGTAAAACCACAGCAACTAAAAATACCATAGTTTCATTATACTAGCTATAGTTTATGTTTGTAGTTAAATTATGGTAATACAAATGGTAATAAATCCAACAAACACGTGGCTTCTACACTTTACAAGAACCTTACTACTTACTGGTAAATTGCTGCTAAAACTGGTAAAGGGAATATACAAAATAAAAGATCACTGCTCATAAATACATATAGGCCTAGGGGGCTAATGATGATAATTAGGCTAAATGATCATACAGGATTATATCTAAACTAAACATATGTGTGCTAAACATATAAAGCTCTTAAAGGAGTTGCTCACTGCAAAATTTGCCCCCATTGACTTTCCATGGTAGGAATAAAAATGACTATGGAAAGTCAATGGGGGCAAATTTTGAAGTGAACTACTCCTTTAATACAACTGATACTGTGCGCTACTCAGTGTATTCAGTAGGTTGCTTCAGAGGCATAAGGTATACGACAATAAAACAATGCACAACTGACATAAAGGAAATGTACTTTTAATACTTGAGTACTTTTAAAAGCACGTACTTCTGTACTTTTACTCAAGTAAGAATCTGTCTTTACAACTTTTACTTGTAGTGGAGTAATATTTGACCAGTAGTATCTGTACTTTCACTCAAGTAAGGAAGTTGTGTACTTCTCTCCTGATTTTTAGGGCAACACCATGTTGACCATGGGACAACATTTAAATCAACCAATCAGATATCAGAAATAAGTTTACAATTTATTTTAAGTTTAATCTTACAACCAGGGTTAGGTGCTTCCAGACCAGGGCTAGTCAACTGGCGGCCCGCCAATCATCTTTACGTGGCCCGCCTTAACATTTCAAATAATTGGAGAGACTTTAAGAATGGTGCTTTAAGAACTGCGCATCCTCAGACGCCACGCCTTTGAAAGTCCAAAACGCTGCTACATTCAATACGAAAGCAATTCCCGCGGCTCGATTGGAGTTAGGGCGTTTTCACACATAAGGGTTTGTTTCGAAACCTGGTGCGTTTTCTCTCTTTGTTCGATTCGTTTACGCATATGTGAACACGGCAATCGCGCTAGGATCCGCCCTAAAACAATCGCTCCGAGACCGCCTGAACAAGGTGGTCTCGACCCGATTGCAAACGAACTCTGGAGCGGTTCGGTAGACGTGTGAAAGCCATCCGACCCAACGGACCAACGAACCAGACTGTATCACAATGTATGATGGGTAATTATGTAAAGTTGCGTGACGCGAAAGGGATTGTTTTGCTAATGGCTCCCTGTAACAATGTTCAAAGTAAGGAAGGAAGGAGGCGGGAACCGGCGAACGTTAAACCAAACTTTTAATAAAATAAACAAACAACAAAACGAAAGTAAAGTGCTGACAGCTCCCTCACAGTCGACTGAAAGCCACACAAACACAATAAAACATAACATAAAATCCAGGCCTGGTTCTCTCTCGTCCTTCTCCTCCATTTATGCTTCCCGAGCTCCGCCGTGAGAGACGCGAGACAACGCGCAGCTGACGCTCATTATCACCCGCGTTACCGGCCGGAAAATAAACAGATGCACTCTGACCAATCGAATGAGAGTTTACTCGCACGTGACTTTTATTAACAAAGTTTGGTCCGTTTGGAAATATTGCCTTGTGAATGCGAACCGAACTAAAATAAAATTAAATATTGTAGCGATTTAACCCCCAGTTTCGGAACAAAGCAATCGATACACAGGTGTGAAAACGCCCACCGGTCTGTTCTAGAAACTTAATGTTATTTGCAATGTTGTAATCGGCAATCCACAGCCACAGGCAGTCGGTTTGCGCACGCGATAGATCGCGTTACAAAACGCGTCTTGTGCACTCGAAAGTAACTGCAGGAAGAGTACAGATAAGGAAAAAACGATGTTGTTTTTATTACTGCATTCATTATGTATGATTTAAACAGCTATAGTTACTAAAACAGCTGTTCATCTTCCTCCAGAACGTGCACTTCAAACAGAGGCGTATTAAGACCTCATGGTGCCCCTGGGCAACAGCCCCAGAGGTGCCCCCCATCAACCCACCTACCCACACGCAAGAATCCACTCATTAAAACATTTATATATTCAAAGATTTTATAAGAATGAAACTCAGCTATTTACAATATACTCTTTTACAAGAATTACACATTAACATGACACGTTTGTAGAATAGAACACAAAAAACAACTCTTTTCCATTAAGTATTTTTAACAGTTAGGCCTACTGTAGTTAAGGGGCACCTGCTTTCTGTTGTACTGTTACATTTCAGGTTTTGATGTAGTGAAAAAAATCACGAGTTGTGTCGAAAAAGTGCGGAGGACAGAACCATTTTTATCTGAAGTGGGGGTATACCCGCACATGGTGCCACGCCTATTTACCGCAGATGCGTGACTTAAGTCTTAAAAACCAAGTGCTTATGTACATTTATATTAAAAAAATTGTATTGCGGGTTTATTTGGTGCCCCTAAAGTCTTGGTACCCCTGGGCACTCGCCCAATTGCCCATATGGTTAATCCGCCTCTGACTTCAAAGGATCTGCCCTTATACGTAAGTGCGTGGGGCACATGAATGCGATTGGCATTCACCCGAAGATTCGATAATAGCGTTCAGTTTCTTGCACAGACCGATTGATTCGCTTTATTAGACGTCAGTTTAACCTCAAGGGGCAGGCATTACTTTTGTGCTGAATGTATTAGCGTTTTTGACTTTTTAAAATTAGACTTTCATTAATTTAATATAATAAAAACATCTTCTTGAAAAAAAAAACAATACCACCCACATCTTGGAAGTACTGGGGGACTGGTTGTGAGTAAATTAACAGCAATTTCAATCACCGTATTAGGGAATATAAAATACAATTAAAAAGACAATATCCCTTTTAATTAAATACCATGAATAGGTATATACTGGATGCAATATTTGTGTGCATGCTTTAATATATGACCTGTAAGTAACAGTAACAAAAACAGTATAAAAGGAACAGAATGCAACAAATAACGGAAAGACAAAATAACAAGAAATTATGATATGGGAAAAAACTGGCCCATCCTATTCATACGTTTGGAATCCAGCCCTCAAAGAAGACCCCTGTTCTAGACCATTGTTTTTCACTCATCATTTCCCTCTGATTTTAGGGGTAAGTTAGGGTTAGGGTTGGGGTTTGTTGTGGGTTTAGGTTTTGTTTATAAAAATGTTGTCCTTAGGTCAACAAAATATGTTGCCCTGAGGACATCAACCACTTCAGGTCGAGCGTTATTATATATAAGAGTTGGTATATGTTGTTGCAAATCAAGTTGTTGATCTATACTTGACATGTGTGAAAAACATAAGGGCATTAAATAATGATATGATAGGCTACTATTGTGATACTTTTTTTATAAATTATATATTTATGTGCCACTTTAAATGTTTTCGATTCATTTCATTTGAAATTTTCACTTTCGTTGCTGCCTTGGACTCCAGACATACTACAAAAAATATGATAAAGTTAGGTTGTCGAAATGAATTAACAAATCGCATCTCAGATTAAATTTGGATAGCAACATAGACCCCAAATTCTGGAAAAAAACGGTAAAACTTTTAGTCTTTGGGATAAATGTGTTAAATAAACGTCTACCTAATCTTGACGCTTAAAACACAGTCGTATTTGTCACCTACGCAAGTTGTTTTTGCCAGCACACAGCGCGGCAAGACCGTTGGAAAGTTCATAGATGGGAGGTGTGGCGGACTCCACGTGGCGCTGCGAAAATCGATCAACGTATGGCATCATATTAGCGCGAGAGCGATTCGAGACATACCCTCTCGCGGTACTGTGATATCATACGCTGGTCAGTCTGGGCAGCACCGAGTGAAGTTGCGCACATGTCTTTTGACTCTCCCCAAAACTGCGATTGGACAGCTCGCGGGAGATAAAGCGTGCACGTGTTGGGTGTTTTTATATTTCAAATGGAATTTAGGCGGGGTTTTCAGTTCGCTGCAGTCTTTCTCGAGGTCACCGCTTTTCGAAATGGATCAGACGTATTAATGTTTGTCATTTTACATTATCTGTCATTTTAATGTAAGTTATAATATTAGCTTCAATGGGGAATAACGAATCCTCCTCACTGTTTTTCTCTGAAGCGGCAGTCAAGAGGAGACTTAAGTGTCAAAACACTGTTCTGCAAGGTAAGCCCGTTATGTGCCAAATAATACTAAATAAGTTATTCATATAACTAGTCATATTTATACACAATGTGGGCCCATGACGTATTTATTAAATGCCATTGCGTTACATGTCATTCTGTCAATGTCAGAGCTTTTCTCAGAGCAAACTTTAGTTTGTATTTTTGTTCTTTTAACAACTTTTTGGTGGACGTAAAGTCACTTTACATATGTGTCCAGTAGCAGTCACAGCAAGTTCTTCATGTGGTAACTTTGGACATGTCTCACTAAACAATACAAGCAGATATGTCCAAAAGCCTCTTTCCTGATATGCTGTGTGAAGTATGTTTGAGATATAACGTTAGTTCTTTCAAATAAATGCCACTTTGTTTGTTTGTACGCACTTTGAAGTGTCAAAGTACTTTTTGAACTGCCGTTGTACAGAAAATAAATGATGCTAATAATAAATCTAATAACATATAGCCTATATGTCGGAGCTGTAGTCCAGCGGTTGGTTTAGCGCTCCAGACACGTATGTATGAGCTGTTGGGTCCCGATCCCACATTCTGTCTCTACTCTCATGGTCCCGTCTGCCTCCATTGTCCTGTGCATATACAATTATATGAGCCCCCCAAAAAATTTTTTTAGTATATATTATCATATTAAAATTATGATTTAAGAAAAGGTTGCAGTTGGTTTTTTAAAAGGAAAAGGACTACTTTAATTTGCACAAAACTGTTTATAATAACTTTTTCAAGAACTCTTGTTGTTATATTTTTGGGAACGCCATGAGTGCACTGTTGCAGAGTTTAACAGGAAATGTAACTCCCACGATGAGAGAGGGGTGGCCACTGACTTCTGAGCTATGCAGAGTTGGCAAGGTTGTGGCTTTCCCAGGACCTTGATGAGAAAAGCAGAGAAGCTGGAATTATCCATAAATATAGAGTCCAAACATTGACACCATCGTATTAACAAATGCTGGCATCATGTTGCATGCTACGCTTATGTAAAATTTAGAGACAGTTACGCACTTGCATAATGTAACCAGCAGGCGGCAGCTAAAATCTTTCAACCTTGTAGTTGTTTGCATTGTGACAAGACAGTTTCCATCATAATTCTCATTATTTAAATAAGGCGTCTGAATGTGTAAATCTCATTAATCAATGGCAGTTCTCATAATACATGGATTTTTTAATCCCCACAAATCATACAATAAGTTTTACCATGATAAACATTGTAATTAAGTCATGCTTTTATTTTATTTGATCATAACAGTAATGAAAGGGAGCTGGTTTTGCACTATGAGAATTGGAAACGAGATTTAGGACTGTCATGATGTCATAACGAAAAAGCTTTAAAAATTATAATAAATAGATTTAACTTTTCTTATGCAAATATAGCCAAATGTTTCTCTCACATGGGGTGAAATTTAGTCTACAGAATCTCACACGACCAAAATTTTTATTTTTTATTTTCACTTTTTTAAATTGATTATAAAACTAACACTCATGCATATTGTAGTGCTTATGAAGCCTGTTTCCTATGTCCTCTCCAACTTTATAAAACTTCCTGTTGACAGCCGCAGGTGCTGGCGATCTAACATACAATTCTCTGGAATATCATTATGCTGTAGCATTAAGATTTGTGCTCTGCTCACAGAAAATGACAAACTTGTTCATTAGAAGAGGGTGCCCCAATACTTTTGTCCATATAGTGTATGTAGTTTGTCTGCTATCCATCATCCACTCAGTCACAGCTGACTGCAAGAAAAAAAAAACTATGATTCAAGACACTGTTTATACAGATTTATTGCATATCTGAGGGAATATATATATATATATATAAACTGTACTTGGAGGGACAATTATGCAAAATGTTAGATTGTTCAAACAAACAACTGAAATAAATCACCCAAGGCTTTGGCAAGCTTTCCTTTAAAGCTTCACACAGGAGACAGTGACCTAACAAACAGATCTGGATTCTAACAACCATTGTATGATAGCCAAGCAAACAGACACATTGTGCAGTAAGGATTAACACACATCCTAGAGCATGTCCAAGGGCCAAAAAAGTGTAGTAAAGTGACTGATGGAGACCAGAAGTTTGTTGTAGACAACACAATGTGGGCAACATCAAGAAACAATGCAGTGACATAATCGTTCGATTATTAAAAACGTCTATTGGCAAGTGTACTACAAATGTTTTTCAGAGTCTCGGAGTCAGTCATGTTCTGTTCTAATATAATTCATCAAGGCATCTCTGTAAACGAGTACAAAGTCAAGCATATGGTGGCACGTCTTACTTACATTTAGTTAATAATGCAAAAAGATCCTTTGGGATATGAGATACCCTTACACAGAGGAAGTTCCCATATTTACGGCATCTTAAAATAGCCTCTGTGCACGGCGCTTGGCGTGTATCAGTGTCCCGCTCAGCAGCGAGGGGCCCCGAGTTTTCCCACACATGGCTGAAACTGATGTCATGATGAGCAGGGAAAACCAGCATGAGCCGAAGGGAAAAGAAGGGCACAGACGCACAGAAGACGGGACAGGGCAGAGGAGCAAAAGGTGACCAGAAACTCTGAAACAAAAGGCTTGTTTCCTGTCATCATTTAACCAGTCTGCAGGGGAAATCATTACATAATGTAAAAGAATCAGTGACCCTTCCATTAACATCTTTTCTGCCTTTAATCTTTGCCGTTTTGTCAGTGAAAATGGGTGGACTTCGAACATTATCTTGGTGTTAAGATTTAGGAATTAAAATATGAGATTACATTGATATAACAGTACTGTCATTTAAGATTTTGATCATACTGGCCACCCCAAAGGTTTAAAGCTAATGTCCCTCAGAACAGTCAAACATCTACGTGACTAGCATGACTTGGAAGCCATGTTCTAAAATGGAGAAAACAGAGTACTGTATCTAAAACGATCCTTCCTCTCCCTTTTTGTGTCCGTTTGTAAAAAATCCCCTTCACAATACATTTGTGTTAGGGAGGCTGCCAAAACAAGCAGATTGAATCGCAAGAAAACAAGCAAGTTATCTGCAGACTTCCACTGCAGCACATGCCGCAGCTGTTTCTGCGAGTCAGCGACAGCGATGCACCTTGGAAACCACCAAAACAGTAACGCTGACATGCACAGTCCTTTTGTTGGCTACTTGTGTTCACCTCTCCAGGAGGCATGTTCTACAAATGGAGAGGCCTTACATGTATTTGTAAGTCTATGCTGAAGGTGGCCATTTTTAGCTAAAGAGTACTTTAGCTTTCCTGTGGCTCAGTGGTTAGAGCATTGCGTTAGCAACGCCAAGGTCATGGGTTCGATCCCATGGGATTGCACATGCTTAGAAACCAATGTATAGTACAATGCAATGTAAGTCGCTATGGATACAAGCGTCTGCTAAATGCGTAAATGGAATGTTTACAGAGAGTGTTTGATACCATTAAGGTGCTATTATTAAGGTTTACGTTTAGCTGGCTCTTATTCGTTCCGTTTGTTTCAGTGGTTTTGGGCTTCATGCATCCATGCCGATACGTGTCAGTATAAAGTTTCTTTTATAAACTACTGCCGCTTTCTATGAGAGCTGCTTGTTTGTCTTTTGCTTTGTCCAGTTTTCATGATTTGATAGACCATATTAAAGGAGGACGACACACCCCCATTCCCTACCATTGTAGAAAAATGAAACCAAAATGTCAGCGAAACAAAAAAAAACAGTATTTTTACGTTTTAATTTGGCGTGATTCTGTTCGTGTACATAGAGAGGGTGGGGTTATGACCTATACTGCAGCCAGCCACCAGGAGGCGATCAAATTGATTTGCCTTCACGTTTTATGCTGTGTGCAGCAAGCCTGATTTGAATGAAATCGCAAACGGTGGCGAGGAACCCAAAACTCTAATCGAGAAAAAAAACCTCAGGAGAACCCAGGCCCAACCAGGGGATTCCAGTTCCCCTCTGGCAAAAGCTGCTGCCTCTGCACAAGCTCCAGAGAACTTGCACAACAAGGCTAAATAAAATAAATAAACTTAATAATAAAATAAATTATAGTTTAAGATTATCATTAATAATCTAATAGCATTTGAAATTTTGTGGTGAAGACATGTCAAGAGACCGCGTCCTTCTTTATCCAGCTCTATCATCTCAGCTCTTGTCAGGTCCCCACTTCCCATTCTCCGCTCTACCATCAGGTCAGGCCATGAACTGCATCCTGCTCGCTGTGGTAACCTTGGAACAATGAGACAAGACTGGCTGAGAGTAGAGTACTGTTCTGTACTCTTTGATGCAACAAGTACATCAGTTGTGTTTTTGGTTCCGGTTGATCTAACTAATGCAGCCTAAACCCTCTGAAGATTTATATTATGGAAGAGTAGTGTATGCAAGATTAAAAAGATGCGTCTTTAGTCTAGATTTAAACTGACAGAGTGTGTCTGCCTCCCGGACAGTGCAGGGAAGACTATTCCAAAGTTTAGGCGCTAGATAGGAAAAGGATCTACCACCTGCACTTGATTTTGAAATTCTAGGTATTACCAACTGACAGGACGCCTGAGAGCGTAATGCACGTGAAGGACTGTAATACAAAAGGAGTTCATTCAAGTACTGAGGAGCTAAACCATGTAAGGCTTTATAGGTAATAAGCAAGATTTTAAAGTTAACGCGATGCTTTATAGGTAACCAGTGCAAGGTTGACAGAACCGGGCTAATATGTTCATACTTTTTTGTACGTGTAAGAACTCGAGCTGCCGCGTTTTGGACCAATTGGAGTTTTTGTAATAAGCCTGCAGGGCAACCACCTAACAGTGCATTACAGTAATCTAGTCTTGATGTCATGAATGCATGAATTAACTTCTCTGCATCTGAGATTGACAGCATATGACGTAGTTTAGATATATTCTTAAGATGGAAAAACGCAATTTTACAGGTGTTGGCGACGTGGCTCTCAAATGACAGATTACTATCGAATAGAACGCCAAGATTCTTTGCTGACGACGAGGGTTTTATGGAACATCCGTCAATAGTTAAACAGTATTCTTGGTTGTTACTTATAGCAGTTTTCGGTCCAATAAGTAACACTTCCGTTTTGTCCGAGTTCAGTAATAAAAAGTTGTTACTCATCCAGTTTTTTATATCGACTATGCATTCCATTATTCGATGGAACTGCTGTGTTTCATGAGGCTTCGAGGAAATATAAAGTTGAGTATCATCAGCATAACAGTGAAAGCTAACTCCGTGTCGCTTTATTATATCTCCTAGAGGTAGCATGTATAATGCGAAGAGCAGAGGCCCTAAGACTGAGCCCTGTGGTACACCGTACTGGACTTGCGATTTGCGTGACACCTCATTGTTCTATGGGTATGCATTAACTTTCAGTAAATGCACACCTATGAAGGTGTTCCAGGTCTGTTGACCGCATTACAGTTCCAAATCACTTCGCAAGTTTAAATAACAGAAAGGTTATAGTGTAGCCTACAGGCCATTACCTCACACAGCACCCTGCTCTTGAGCTGACATTGTCAATCTTTACTGTTAATGGAAACGTGCGCACAGTTTCGTTTCAATAAACAAAGCATTTCAAAAACAATATAGAAATACATATACTGAAATCGAATACATAAAATAACTAAATAGAAAAACAACAGGGTTTTGGCGCGATAAAGGACCAGATTTTGTATATTGAAGCGATCGCAATGCCAAAGTGGCCCAAATATATGTTGCACGGTATAGAGAGTAACTCAAATCTCACAATGTGGATTACACATGTGGTGACAGACGACTCGAAGACTTTGTAAATATAACTATAATTGAATTCACAGCAGTTGAATGATTTAATAAAAATCAAACTGAATATGGGATTCTACTAACGTTACTTCTGTTCATCATACTCGTCCTTGACAGCTGCTGGACTTGCTAAATTTTTTATTATATGTTCTGCAATATATACTTCACGAAAGATGTCAGATGTTAAGGCAACTCTCAAAGGTAAGCGCATTATTGTTGCTGCTGTTCTTTTTTTGTTCTGTTGTATGTATCAATGAATTGCACATTTTTGGCTGTGTGAATGAAGTTAATGAACGAGTGGAAAATGCCTACTCAGCTTTCTGAATCCGATTAATTATAGTGGGCACTTTTTGCACAAAATGTGTTTTTTTGAGGGTTAAAGTCATTGGTTAATTTCTTGATTGTCGCTTTGAAGTGGTTTCTGGACATATTAGTCATATTTTCTAACTCTCTTTAATGCTATGTTTGATCCGTTTGACCTGTTTTCCTGGTTTAATTATATTTTTCATCTTGTCATAGTTCGTTTTAAGGATATAAAATTGTCATTATCATCGTTGATTGACATTGCAATACATTTCTATCACATTATTTTGGCAGTTAAAATTTGGGCTGGTTTTTGTTGGAGTGAGCACTGAGCGGGTTTTATTGAGCCTTTGAGCTGGAAATTGTCCACCCAATCTGGCAACACTGGCTCAAGACTCTGAGTCCGTGCAGTCTTCGGATGCTTGAAATGAGATGCGCAAGAAAGTAGTCCTACCATCAACAGCATTTTAAAGACGATAACATGACAAACGTTGAAATTAAACATTTGAACAATGTCCTGTGGTGTGGTAACTGTGGTATAAGTGGAATAATTGACTCCGGTCCGTTCAATTATTCGAAAGTTAATGCACACCCGCTTCGCATCGTGGCCACATTACCACCTCGGGGTGTGCATTAACTTCTGAATAATTGAACGGCCCGTCGTCAATTATTCCTTATATATATTCACAGCTGCACAATTTAACACTTATTATTTTAACACAAAGGGTACTGATTGATCTATATGCTTTTATACTTAATAATGTCTGGGAATTGTTTAATCCCCTAAATGTCCAAACAGCCCTTACCCTTCTTCTGTAATGTCCCCGTCTGACATTGGTCTGAGAATCTATTAGTCCTGCCTCTGTCATGGATCGGGGTGAGAGACACGGACAGAGGACCCAAGTACAGACGGGAGGTAAGGGGTTAAACATACTTTAATATAATAAAACAAGGACAAAACAAAAACCCACGACGGGGAACATAACAAAACATGGCAACAGGAACAAGGACTAACTAGAGTAAGATAATAACAACACTTGACATTATTCACAATAAACTAGACTGACTACAACACAGTAACTCACCACAATGACACAAACACAACAATGATCCAGCACAAGACAGAGGAGGCAGGGGCATTAAATAAGGGGACAAATCAAGAGGGAACAGGTGTGGGGCATGAAACCAATAACAAGCAATTAAGGAGATGAAAGGGTGGGAACAGAGACGCGACACCGGAGAGTGGAAGGCCAACAGGGCCAAAACGCCTCTCTCCACGTAAAACAAGAGGTTCTGTCATGATTCTGCCACTAGGTCAAGAAAAGCAAGACAAGTTGGGGCAGAACCATGACAGAAGCCCCTCCTTAAGGAGTGGCATCCTGACACTCCCTAAGGAACAAACAAGACTAGACAGACTGTGACAAAAACCATAACTATACAAGACATGACCAAAAAATGTCATACGTAAAAAAAAGTCCAAACAAAGACATGGCACTGGCTCGAAGGCCAGCTGGACAGGACATGGCGCCGGCTGGAAGGCCGGCTGGACAGTACATGGCGCCAGCTGGAAGGCCGGATGGACAGGACATGGTGCCGGCTGGAAGGCCGGCTGGACTGGACATGGCGCCGGCTGGAAGGCTGGCTGGACTGGACATGGTGCCGGCTGGGAGGCCGGCAGGACAGTACATGGCGCCGGCTAGAAGGCCGGCTGGACAATACAATGGCGCCGGCTGGACTGGACATTGCACCGGCTGGATGGCTGGCTGGACAGTACATGGCGCCGGCTGGAAGGCCGGCTGGACAGTACGTGGCTGGGAGACCGGCTATCACCGGCTGGGCAGGCCTGGATGTCGACGAGACGGGGCGGGAAGTCGGTGCCTGGGCAGCGCTCTCTGGCAGCTGGGCAGCAAACAAGGACACCGGCTGGATTGCCGGCGGGACAGGAACAACACATAGACAAGGTGTCGATTCGACAGGCCTGGGTACCAGCTGGGATGCCGGCAGGGATCTGTGGCGGGAACAGGACACCGGCGGTCTCGACCCTGGAGGGAAACCCGAAGACCTCAACCCTGGAAGGGAGCCCGGTGGTCTCGATCCCGGACGGGGTTCCGGCGGCCTCGACCCTGGAAGGGAGCCCGGCGGGCCCCCACTCTGGACTAGAGCCCGGTGGCCTCAACCCTGGAAGGGAGTCCGGTGGCTTCGACCCTGGAGGGGAGCCCGGTGGCTTCGACCCTGGAGGGGAGCCCGGCGGCATCGACCCCTCCCGCTGAGATCCCTCTGTCTGCTGGGTCCGACGTTGGCTGGATCATTCTGTCATGGATTGGGGTGAGAGACACGGACAGAGGACCCAAGTGCAGACGGGAGGTAAGGGATTAAACAATACTTTAAAATAATAAAACAAGGACAAAACAAAAACCCACGATGGGGAACATAACAAAACATGGAAACAGGAACAAGAACTAACTAGACTAAGATAATAACAACACTTGACATTAATCACAATAAACTAGACTGACTACAGCACAGTAACTCACCACAATGACACAAACACAACAATGATCCAGCACAAGACAGAGGACACAGGGGCATTAAATAAGGGGACAAATCAAGAGGGAACAGGTGTGGGGCATGAAACCAATAACAAGCAATTAAGGAGACGAAAGGGTGGGAACAGAGATGACACCGGAGAGTGGAAGGCCAACAGGGCCAAAACACCTCTCTCCACGTAAAAAGCAAGACAAGATGGGGCAGAACCGTGACAGCCTCAATTAGAGATGCACCGATTGCAATTTTCTTTGCCGATTCTGATTTCCGATTTTATTACAAGTGAAACCTGCCGATTCCGATTTTCTATCCACAAACTATAATTGACAGTATACTGTAAATAAAACCATATTAACTTTTCTTCAATACACATTTTTTTTATTTTCATTGAATAAATGATTGAACATTACAATTTCCCCAAATTTCCCTAAATGCAGTTCTCCAAGCTGCATTAAATTACAGAATCTTCTCTTTCCCAAACAACTCTTAAATTGAACAACTCTGTGACTGAAAAGAAGTACAAATAATAAAATATAACTAAACATGTCACTTAATTTACCTTTTTCATTTTTGTACTCATCTCACAAAAGTCTAATAACAATAAAATACTTCAACTTTATTCTCGTCTGTTTCCATTTATGAAACTAACATTGCTTTATTTCATTTTTTCTGAAATGTAAAATAAATAGTCTTATCTTGTGTGTAGGATTGAAAGAAGTGGGTTGATTTTTGCTGCAACTTCAATAAAAAAGTTAAAAAATCTTATGAGTGAATTCTACTCTAAAGATGTATATGTATTTGCAGTTTTGACTGTTAGTAAAGAACTCAATCAGATATATATCACATATATTGGTTGATTTATTCATTGTTTTATATTTTGGATTTTAAAAAAAGTAGAATTCGTGTTGAATGTCATTTTACCTAGGTGAAATGACCACAGTTTTAACGTAAGACAAGGAATCAGGTTGAATGGAATTTACGTTTGTTTTACACAGAGTGAACGACTTCAACATGAGTTTAGCATGTGTCAGAGTTTAGCATGATGCTAATAGCATCACTGTTGGCATACATACCCCATGCAGACGGAGCAGCGAGAGATGAACTACATGATGCGTGTGCACGCGCGTGCAGTCAGCGGATACGAGAGATGCGCGTCATTCAGCAGAGACTCGCGGTCCGGTGGACCCACATGCGAGTATAAACGAGCCGTGAAAGACAGGCTGTGCGCGGTCCACGGTCACACTAGACTTTCAGAAAGTAAAATTTCTACCAGAAAACCAGAAAAAACTTTGAAAAATGATGGGTTTTATTTAGACATTATGAATTCTGACAATTGCACTGTTGTTGTTATTTTACAGCTGTAAATGGGACACAATACTATTATTTTCAGGGTTTCCTTCACCTGAAAAGGTCATGCTATGAAGCATGGATCTTCTATTGGTCAAACATTATCACGTGATATAAATTTGCAGGTCAGAATTTACCAAACTAGCTTTACTGGTTTTTGCAACTGCTACTGTTATTAAAATTGTACACAACCTTGTAATTTACACATGTATCTGACATGCACACTACCGTCATGGCACTGAACTGTGGTGGTGCTGTTGCTATGGAGACCATCACAGCCATTGTATTTTGACGTTAAACAGATTGTACACATCACCAGAAACTTTTAATATAAAAAACAGGGATTAACCGTTTCAGTTTAGATGTTTTCATATTCCATTCCAACTATTTAGGCATGTGTATTTTGGTAAGCAGGGGTAAAATGGATCTCTGTTGTGGAGTCACGGTTCTTAAACACTGAGATTTTTGATATATAAGCAGAGTCAGACATAAGCAGAATGGAGTCACTCACACGCTCTATGGTAGGATCACCAGTCATACATCCTTCATGTCTGAGACCCAAGGTCAGCAAAACAACTTTGTAATCGGTGCTTTACCCCAAAATACCTTGAAATGTCTCTATCCCTAATCCCATGGAGAGAGCCCTTGCCCACCTCCCTTAAGGGCCTCTGTGGTGACAGCTCTTAGGGTGTTGTTAACCTTGTGCAGGAGAGGTGACACAAGGCCCCCAGAGGCCAGTTTGGGGTTGCTTTAAAGGGTATTAAAATAGCATTCAAAGACAGCAGGACAGGACAGTTGTGTTATCTGAAGCTTTTGAGACAGTTTTATGTGATTGACTGATTGCTCCTTGAAGGCAAATACAGAGAGAATGAGGAGGAGCTGCCTTCTTCCCTCAGGCTATCGGGGCCATCAACCAGAACTCTCCTGCGTAACACACACTCATATGACAATAGGACTGTTTTTGCACACACATATGCAGTGCTCGAATTGAATCAAGTCTTAAGGGGGTCCCCACCATAAGACTCTTTTTTGGTGGGGTTATTCTCGCAATATACAATTTATACAAAATACACAATATATTTGATCAACAGAATAATTCTAGCATTATTTACCAATGTAGTATTTACTATTTTCCCTAAAAACAACTGTATGATTGATGCTTTGTGATAATAATGGTTGTTCCTAAAGACTTGTTTAAATGCAAGAAACTTGTTTATTAGATATTAAAAATATAAATTGTGACAAGACCGGCTGTCAGTCTGTGTGTTAGTGTTGTGGGGATTTTTTTAACGGTTTCAGTGCAGTTTACATCCATACAGGTTACGTCCAGTAGGTGGCGGCAAGGGACTGTTATGAGTGAGTCTGTCAGTCAGCAGAATATTCAACCATTTCAGTCCAAAAGTCTGCTTTATTCAGGAATTAACTATGGCTATCAATATGTCAATCATAGCTATTTCAAGAGTGAATTCCGCATTAATATGCTGATGTAATTCCCGAAACTTTGCAGCGTGTATGTGGCCGCTGGTCTTAGCAGCATGAAAAACAAGTTTTATACAATTCTGAATGGATTATATATAGCACAGAAACCGCAAAACAAGCACTCCCTTTATAATTACTAAAAAGCTGTCACTCATCTTCATCCAGATCTCTAGCACCCCAGAACCAGACCTAATAATAATTTACGCAAGGAATACAAAAGCCCTGACATGGAGTTGATAAATATAGTGGAAAGATATATATAGAGAAAATTACCCCTCAAAAAAGTAGAAGCTTCCTCTTACAGACCTGAGAAAAATAAACCTCCAGTGGAGGTTTATTATTCTCCATTTTTTAGCTGACGTTAGCTTCACTGGAGCGACGCCAATCAAGCAGTCATGTCAACTATGTCCTGCGCGCTTAGTGGTCTTCCCCACTCCCCTACACTATTTATATATAGTTTGTATATAGTTTAACCTTCTTTCCTTTCCTATCTCTTTTCAATTCTTATTCGGACAGTCAAAAAAGCATTTCACTGCATGTCGTACTATGTATGGTTGTATGTGACGAATAAACTTTGAACTTGACTGATATGTCAGGGCTCGACATAAAGGACTGCCTAATGGCTTGGGGCCAGCTGTCACATGCCCGATCGGGCCAGTGCTGTATCGTCATGGAATTTTATCATTTGTATGTTTTTAAGACTTCCCTATTTAAATATTCCCAAGAAGATGCAAAAGAGGACTGGATTCGGTTCTCACGTGCTGTTTGAGATATGCGCACAGCCGGAATGCCGCATCAGACAACGAGCAAAATACTGAATTGAGTTCTCTTTCACATCTTCTTACTCTTAATCCAACATATCGACACAAAATTATACCAAAATGCCAATATTACCAAGTATCCTTGTAAAAAGTAATCAGTTACTGTATCTCACAGAAAGATGTCTTTTCATGGGACAACACTGAAGAAATGACACTTTGCTATGTATAGTAGAAGTAGTGAGTGTACAGCTTGTATAAAAGTGTAAATTTGCTGTCCCCTCAAAATAACTCAACACACAGCCATTAATATCTAAACCGCTGGCAACAAAAGTGAGTACTAAGTGAAAATGTCCAAATTGGTCCCAAAGTGTCAATTTTTTGTGTGGCCACCATTATTTTCCAGCACTGCCTTAACTCTCTTGGGCATGGAGTTCACTAGAGCTTCACAGGTTGCCACTGGAGTCCTCTTCCACTCCTCCATGACGACATCACGGAGCTGGTGGATGTTAGAGACCTTGCGCTCCTCCTCCGCCTTCCGTTTGAGGATGCCCCATAGGGGTGGGAATCTTTTGGTACCTCACGATTCGATTCATATCGATTCTTGGGGTCACGATTCGATTAAAAATCGATTCACGATTTTTCAATTATTAATAACGATTCTTTCTCAAAATTAGATGTGATATATGTTTAGCCCCTTAACTGGCACCGTCCCGTACTTAAAGATTTTGTATGTGAATTCTTATCTTATTGTGACAAGCATTATATCATTGGAAAGTCTCTAGAAAACATATTTCAACTCCGTTTTATAGAATAATATGTGTAGGAAGAGTAATTGTTTCTTTTTTTAAAAGAGTGCTTAAAAATGTTTATGTCCTTTCCCTTCTCACAGTATAGTTTCATACAAATTTATTGTTTTTATTTTGTTTCTGTGCTTGTGTATTTTTTCATTGTGTCTGTTAATTGGAAAAGTAAAAAAAAGCATCTCAATGTCTGGTCAAATTTCAGATCAAGTATTAAAACCAATGGAAAGCATATGGGTGTCATGCTTGTTGTTTTGGTTTTTGGTTGTTTAAGTTTTCTTTTCTCATGTGCTGGTTTTCTCCACTGTTTCCCCATTAGACTACTCACCAGGCTGATTTGCTCATTACCCACACCTGGTTATTGTTTCCCCACGCAGCTATTTAACCTGCCCCTTTTCTTTCAGTCCCCGCGGCGATGTATTGTTTGTTACTCGTGTCTGGATCTCTAGCTGTGTGTGCTTCTCTACATTTTCTTCCAGAACACGGAGAATCAGATTTAATCTCCATACTTACGGACAGTGGGGACTATTCATAAGTGCTGGCTTTGGACTCTTCACTGGCTCGGCTTTTCCTCGCCATAGCTCGCTCCCTTTCCAGACTAGGATTACACACGGACTTTTGTTTGCTTACTGCGCTGTGTCCAGGAATTCTCTGACACTTTTGTTTGCTTGGTTTACCATGTACCAATAAACGCTATTTTTGATTCTCTCCCGCATCTGAGTCATATATATACCGTGACAGAACATCGCTGCCAAAGATTGATTCAGCGGGAGACCAAGACCTTCGCCATGCGGTCGCCCAACAGGGAATTCTACTGGGTTGTCAGCAACAGGACGTTGAGGAAGCTCGACAGGGCATCACTACTCTTTCCCAGCAATTAGCGACCATCGCTCAGCACCTCGACCAACTGCGGTCGGCTCAACCGAGCGCATCTGCCAGTACGGTGCCACAGGCGGCGGAGACACCCACTCTTCGCTAGACAGAACCACGCCTCGCCCCTCCGGCTTCCTACACCGGCGATCCAACCTCATGCTGTGCCTTCCTCTCACAATGCTCTCTCACCTTCACACTGCAACCCTCCTGTTTTCCCACCGAGCGCTCGAAGGTAGCCTTTGTGGTCATGTATCTGACGAGCGTCACCAGGGAATGGGGGACAGCAGTTTAGGACAGCAACCAGACCTGCTGCAACTCTTTTCACACGTTCTCTCAGGAATTACAAAGGCGTTTGACCGGTCAGCGCTTAGAGCTGGCCAGAAGCTGGAATATTCCCGTGGTTCCCCTAACTCATACCATCATGGCCAAGACTCTCTGCGATACCCCCCTCACTAATATCACGTCCACCACTGGACCTTTGCTACTCACCACTTCTGGCAACCACACTGAAACTATTTGTTTCCACCTCATCCACTCTCCCTCCACTCCAGTGGTATTGGGCAATACTTGGCTCGCCAGGCACAACCCCCACATTGACTGGAGGACTCATGAGGAATGGAGTGTTTGCTCTGCTAATTGTTTGACTTCTGCTTTTTCACCATTGTCTTCTGCTCCTTTGTTAAAGGAGATCCCCATTAATCTCACGGGGGTTCCTGCAGTCTATCATTATCTGGGAGCGGTATTTAGTAAGTCTCGAGCATCGTCTCTTCCTCCTAACCGCCCGTACGACTGTGACATAGAACTGTTACCTGGCGCTTCTCTACCTAAGGGGCGCCTTTACTCACTCTCCGGTCCAGAGAGGGAAGCCATGGAGAGGTATGTGGCCGATTCTCTTTTGGCTGGTATAATCCGTCCCTCCTCCTCTCCTGCTGGGGCGTGGTTTTTCTTTGTGGAGAAGAAAGATGGTTCCCTTCGTCCCTGCATAGATTATCGGGGTCTGAATGACATCACGGTCAAGAATAGCCATCCCTTGCCATTGATGTCTTCAGCCTTCGAACTCTTGCAGGGGGCTACCATCTTTACGAAGCTTGACCTACGCAATGCTTATCACCTGGTCAGGATTAGAGAGGGGGACGACGGCCACTTCGAGTATCTTGTGATGCCTTTTGGCCTATCGAATGCCCCGGAGGTCTTCCAAAGACTCGTCAATGACGTGCTCAGGGACATGGTCGATCGTTTCGTTTTTGTCTATCTCGACGACATTTTGATCTTTTCCCGCAACGAACACCATCATGTCCAGCACGTCAGGCGGGTCTTAAAGAGGCTACTTGAGAATCGCCTATATGCCAAGGTGGAGAAGTGCGAGTTTCATGCACACTCGGTTCCGTTCCTGGGGTTTATCCTGTCACCAGAGGGCGTGTGAATGGATCCAGCCAAGGTAGATGCGGTTGCGAATTGGCCCACCCCAGAGAGTCATAAAGCGGTCCAACGATTCCTGGGGTCTGCCAATTTCTACCGGCGGTTCATTCAGGGTTTTAGCCAAATCGCTCTCCCTCTGTCCAGCCTCACCTCCACTTTGAGACATTTTAGTTGTTCACAACAGGCTCAGGAGGCTTTTTCCAAATTAAAGAGACTTTTTACGTCTGCACCCATTCTGATTAATCCTGATCCGTCTCGCCAGTTCATAGTGGAGGTGGATGCTTCTGAGGCAGGGGTGGGGGCGATTTTGTCCCAACGTTCTCCCTCTGACGACAAGGCACATCCTTGCGTGTTCTTCTCCCACCAACTCGCCCCATCGGAGCGGAATTACGACGTCGGCAATAAGGAGTTGTTGGCCGTGAAACTCTCGCTGGAGGAATGGCGTCACTGGCTGGAGGGGTCCAAAGTCCCGTTTTTGGTTTGGACCGACCATAAGAATTTGGAATATATCCGCTCCGTAAAACGATTAAATTCTCGGCAGGTCCGTTGGGGCTCTTTTTTTTGGTCGTTTCAATTTTGTGATCTCTTACCGTCCGGGGAGCAAGAACGGGAAACCGGACGCGCTCTCGCAGCTGTTCGAAGTCCAGACCGCCTCCCCGGGGCCCATGGTGCCTTCCGACCTTCTGGTCACTGCGGTCTCTTGGGAGGTGGAGTCTAAGGTCCGCGAGGCACTCGACGGCGTTACACCTCTGGCCGGTTGCCCAGAAGGGTTACTTTTTGTTCTGCGGTCGGTTCGAACCAGCGTCCTCCAGTGGGGTCATTCCTCCAGTCTTGCTTGTCACCCTGGAGCTACTCGTACCCTCTTGCTAGTCAGACAGCGGTTTTGGTGGCCGTCTATAGCGCGGGACTCGCAGGACTCTCGGTCGCTTGTTGTTTTGGTTTTTGGTTGTTTTAGTTTTCTTTTCTCATTTGCTGGTTTTCTCCCCTGTTTCCCCGTTAGGCTACTCATGAGGCTGATTTGCTCATTACCCACACCTGGTTATTTTTTTGCCACGCCGCTATTTAACCTTCCCTTTTCTTTCAGTTCCTGCGGCGATGTATTGTTTGTTACTCGTGTCTGGATCTCTAGCTGTGTGAGCTTCTCTACATTTTCTTCCAGAACACGGAGAATCGGATTTAATCTCCATACTTACGGACAGTGGGGACTATTCATAAGTGCTGGCTTTGGACTCTTCACTGGCTCTGCTTTTCCTCGCCATAGCTCGCTCCCTTTCCAGACTAGGATTACAAACGGACTTTTGTTTGCTTACTGAGCTATGTCCAGGAATTCCCTGACACTTTTGTTTGCTTGGTTTACCGTGTACCAATAAACGCTATTTTTGATTCTCTCCCGCATCTGAGTCATATATATACCGTGACAATGGGCCACCTAGTGGATTTTTGCAATATTGGAGCTAAAAAACTGAGAGGGGTATCTGCAGGTCGGAGAACTGGGCGTACCGAAAGGTGGGGGCGTGCCAAAAGGTAGGGGAGTGCCGAAAGGTCTTTTCAATTGGACACGAAAGCTGCCTGTTCAACATCAGCTTAAATGCTATTGGCCTACATCTAAAGACACTTTTTCACTGTGCTGTTTTTGTATCGAAGATTTTAAATATGAAACCAAGAATCTGCAGTTGATTTATAAAGATACTAGTGCCTACTTTAAAATTGGGCCCTATGCGAATCTAATGTGTGAGTTCTCTGTAATCACCGGGCTGTTAGTGCCGCCAAGAACAGCTTGATGGCAGCAAATACACCTCAAATTGGCCGCTGCCTCTAATATCACTTAAGTGGTAATAGGATTATTAGCCTAGTTTTGGTTACGTTTCATAATGGTCAATCATTGGTCTGATGAATCTATTAGTTTCGAGACTAATCATTTTGACTGAGGTCAGTCAGAGTTTCATAACTATACACAGCCTGGCTGTATGTATTTATTAGTTAAACGTAGTCTTGGAGCATTGCCTGTGTACTTTTGACTGAATTGTTTTTCCCTGTGTTTTGTATTTGATTAAAAATGAAAATAATCACATTTACCTTAACTAAAAAGTAACACCTGCTACTTAAAAAGTAGCAGGTGTTAATGTCATATTGCGTTTTATTGCAAATGTAAAATGAAGGTACAGGGCATAGGCGCCGATCCTGTGGGTGCTCCGGGGCTAAAGCACCCACGGAAATTGCCGAGCACCCACGGAAAAACGGCATGTGTTTCTCAATCAATTTTAACCAATCAAAATGCTTTTAAAAATAGGGTGCCTCTCTGATTGGTTGATCTTACGAGTCGTAATTCAGATAGAGTGGTTGTCCTTGCAAACAGCAGTGGACATTGTTAATCATTGCAAGAATGTCAGTTTGTCTTTAAATTTCGTGTACAAATGGACAGGTTCGTGATTAAAAGAAAAACTTCAATTGACCCTAGCGTCTCTTCAGTAAGTAGCAGTGTTGCTATTTCTTCAAGTGAACAGCCGTTGTCGTCGACATCATCAAGTAATGACAGCAGAAGTAACGTTAAAGGCGGGAGGCAGAAGCAGTCTCGAACATATCAAGAAAACTGGAAAAAAAACATTTCCCTGGATAGCATACAATGCTATCAAAAACAAGGTATTTTGTGTGAAGTGAACATTTAAGTGAAAATGTTTAGTGTGCATTATTTATACAATACAAAATTTACAGAAGCTGTTAAAATGTTTTACACTTTCTTGTGTATGCTCTGCTGTAAAGTAAGTAGCCTAATATACAGAATGAATTGTTCGTTGTGAGTTTGAAAATATTTTAAGTTATAATTTGCTTATGAAAGAATACATATTTGGTGACGGTGGTTGGGGCCTGTGGGGGTGGGGTTTGGTTTCGGCGATGTGAGCACCCACTGGCGAAAAAAGAAATCGGCGCCTATGGTACAGGGGATGCACATATTGGATTTGAACTATTTAGAAATAACTGATATTTAAGGCGATAAGTGTCACAATCAAATGTGAATTACAAATATTATTTAAAGGGTGGTACAATGTCTCTAAAATAAAACTTACAACTGCACTAGCGTTTTACACGTTCAAAATAATTGACTTTCCTTGGTGTCATGATAGAATAACAACATGTCATACTGTAAAAGATATTTCTACCATTTTAGTACAACTATGATTTAGTATATGTAAACAAAAACATGCAGAAAAGACTGAAATACTCATAAAACATAACGACAGCTGCTTCTAGATGAGTGAGAGCTATTTACTTAGGCCTACCTTCTGTAATTTTTTATTAAGCAATTTAGCAAAAACACAGACTTCTCTTATACATTTACATTTATGCATTTGGCAGACGCTTTTATCCAAAGTGACTTACATTGCATTATCCTATACATTTATACCAACCCACAACCTTGCATTGTTAACGCAATGCTCTTATCACTGAGCTACAGGAAAGCTGATAAAATTTTGTTTCGTTTTTAAGGGCTTATGATCACAAATTCACAATTTGAAACCTTAGCATTACACACCTTATTGCGATCTTCCTGTTTAAAAGAAATGACGTATGTGTGTGGTTAACACTGATTGGTCAACAGAGGTGGGTAGAGTAGCCAAAATCTTTACTCAAGTAAAAGTACAAGTAACTAGAGAAATTGTTACAAAAGCAAAAGTCACTATTTTAAAAATTACTTAAGTGAAAGTAAAAAAGTATGCAATGAAAAAACTACTCAAGTAGCTAGTTACTTAGTTACTTTGTATCTGATTATATAGGCCTACTACATAAAGTTAATATTAACGCCAATATTTTAATATTACATTTTAATCAATATTTTTAATTATCATAAGCAGATATCTTTGCAATATCCTAGAGAGACTAAAGAATAGACAAACACAGAAGAGACAAGCATTTCTGTAAATTTAATCTAGTCCTGATGTCAATGTAGTTTACACAACTTATTTAGAATAATAGACCATGTCAAACTAAAGCATGAACTAAACTCAGAGCATTTCCTAAGATGATCTAGAACATCTGCAGTGCTCTCTTAAATGAAATACACATTTTTGAACAAAGCTCATGTTTTTTCGTGTTGTGTCACGTGTGTGTTGTGAAACGCTCTTACTTGTAAACAAACAGTAAACAGTGAACCACACGCCCATCAACAAGTTTTCTTCCTTCTGTTCTTCAAATGTATATTTCTGCAAGCCCACGTCTCTGTGTCTGACAGGTAACGCGCATGTTGCTGTGTCTGACGAACAGGTCGCGCGGGTGCGCGCATATGGCGGGCATTTATCATTGCTGGCAAACAATATGACACATTTGCAGTTTTGATTGTATAGATATATCCACTTCATCCAACGCTCTTTGTGTTCTGCGTGTTTTTAAGTTTCGCGCTACGAGGAGTGAGTAATCCTGCTTCAGATGATTCAGATCGTGCTGCGAACTGAACAAATTATTTGAACTGATTCATTAGCCTATTCAAATGGTTTTGCCCATTGTTCAATTAATGCTTTCAAAAGAATCGACTCAAAAGAATCGATCACTCGGGAATGCCCGTAAAAAGAGACGACAACCTTGAAATAAACAACGCGTTTTAAAAAGCATATTTTAAAATGAAGGAACGTCAAGCAATGTAAGTTATGTAACGAAGTAAAGGTACCGATTTTCTATTAGAAATTTACTCAAGTAAGAGTAAAAGTACACACTTTTAATTTTACTTAAAAAGTACATATTTTCCAAAATGTTACTTAAGTAAATGTAACAAAGTAAATGTAGCGCGTTACTACCCACCTCTGTTGGTCAACTAAGTTGGGCAGAAAGTGCACCTTTGACCAATGAAAAACCTTTCGGCACGCCCATTTCTCCGACCTGCAGAGACCCCTACTTGAAAAAACTCACAGACACATCAAAATTTGATGTATCAAGACCAAACTTGACACAACAATTGGTGATCCTTGAGACGTTGACTTATGAAATTTTCGGGCTGATCCGTAATTATTTTAAATGTATTTTTTTATAAAAGAAAAACAAAGCTTTTATAGTTTTTTATTACAATAAACATAGCAAAATCACTTACATTTTTTTGTGATTTCTTTTTTTTTAGCAATAATTTCCTAATTTTCTTCTTTCAAAAAAGAATTCATGAGTTACAGCCATTTTAGTGCCAACAGTGGGTTTTCACGTGTAGGCTCAAAAAGGGCTGCACCAGTGAAGAGGTTAGATTTTATTCCATTTTGCTGGAATGATGGCATTCGATGTGAGTCTTGACGTTTAGTGTTCTGAAATTACTTCACCTATCACTTTACAAAGCTTGCATATTGCATACGTCTTGTCAAGCTCCTTCTTACCCTAGAGTTGATAAAATCCGAAGTATTTCCAAAAACTTGTCCTTGCTAAAAATGGGACAGGGTGTATTTATTTTAGCCCCGCCATCGCTGTTGCTGAGCTTAAGGTGTGCGGTCTCTCGACTGTCCGGGTGCCGCACCGCTCTCGCAAAAAAGTTCCGCCGTTTTTGTTTCCGACAACATCACCAATTGTTATTTTAACTAGAAAATCGATTTTTGGAAATCTGTGAATCGATAATAATCGCTAGAGGACTGAATCGCAATTCATATGTGAATCGATTTTTTCACCCACCACTAATGCCCCACAGATGCTCAATAGGGTTTAGGTCTTCACCTTTACCCTCAGCTTCTTTAGCAAGGCAGTGGTTGTCTTGGAGGTGTGTTTGGGGTCGTTATCATGTTGGAATACTGCCCTGTGGCCCAGTCTCTGAAGGGAGGGGATCATGCTCTGCTTCAGTATGTCACAGTACATGTTGGCATTCATGGTTCCCTCAATGAACTGTAGCTCCCCAGTGCTGGCAGCACTCATGCAGCCCCAGACCATGACACTCCCACCACCATGCTTGACTGTAGGCAAGACACACTTGTCTTTGTACTGCTCACCTGGTTGCCACCACACACGCTTGACTCCATCTGAACCAAATAAGTTTATCTTGGTCTCATCAGACCACAGGACATGGTTCCAGTAACCCATGTCCTTAGTCTGCTTGTCTTCAGCAAACTGTTTGCGAGCTTTCTTGTGCATCATCTTTAGAAGAGGCTTCCCTCTGGGACGACAACCATGCAGACCAATTTGATGCGGTGTGCGGCGTATGGTCTGAGCACTGACAGGCTGACCCCCCACCCCTTCAACCTCTGCAGCAATGCTGGCAGCACTCATCTGTCTATTTCCCAAAGACAACCTCTGGATATGACGCTGAGCACGTGCACTCAACTTCTTTGGTCGACCATGGTTGAGGCCTGTTCTGAGTGGAATCTGTCCTGTTAAACCACTGTATGGTCTTGGCCACTGTGCTGCAGCTCAGTTTCAGGGTCTTGGCAATCTTCTTATAGGCTAAGCCATCTTTATGTAGAGCAACAATTCTTTTTTTCAGATTCTCAGAGAGTTCTTTGCCATGAGGTGCCATGTTGAACTTTCAGTGACCAGTATGAGAGAGTGAGAGCGATAACACCAAATTTAAACACCTGCTCCTCATTCACACCTGAGACCTTGTAACACTAACAAATCACATGACACCGGGGGAGGGAAAATGGCTAATTGGGCCCAATTTGGACATTTTCACTTAGGGGTGTACTCACTTTTGTTGCCAGCGGTTTAGACATTAATGGCTGTGTGTTGAGTTATTTTGAGGGGACAGCAAATTTACACTGTTATACAAGCTGTACACTCACTACTTTACATTGTAGCAAAGTTTCATTTCTTCAGTGTTGTCACATGAAAAGAAGATATAATAAAATATTTACAATAATGTGATGGGTGTACTCAATTCTGTGAGAATGTATGTCTAAGACCTGATTCACATCAAAAAACGCATGTGGAAACAAAACGCGTGTTTTACATTATATTAGAATGACTGACATGTGATGTTATTGGTGTTACTGACATGAATTGTGATTGTTGTCTCTGACGTGTTATGTGATAGTGATTGACCAACATGTTATGTAAATTTGTTACTGACGTGTTATGTGATTGACTGGCATGTTATGTTGTTATTGACATGTGATTGTGGTTAACTGACATGTTATGTGATTGTTGTTACTGGCATGTTACATGATTGTTGTTATTGACAGGCTACACGATTGTTGTTACTGACATGTTACGCGAATGTTGTTACTGACATGTTATTTAATTGACTGACATGTGATGTCATTGCTGTTACTGACATGTGATAGGGATTGACTGACATGTAATGTGATTGTCGTCACTGACGTGTTATGTGATTGACTGACGTGTTATGTGATTGACTGGCATGTTATGTTGTCATTACTGACATGTCGTTATGTTTAACTAACATGTTATGCATTTGTTGTTACTGGCATGTTACATGATTGTTGTTATTGACAGGTTACACGATTGTTGTTACTGACATGTTACGCGAATGTTGTTACTGACATGTTATTTAATTGACTGACATATGATGTCATTGCTGTTACTGACATGTGATAGGGATTGACTGACATGTAATGTGATTGTTGTCACTGACGTGTTATGTGATTGACTGGCATGTTATGTTGTCGTTACTGACATGTCGTTGTGGTTAACTAACTTGTTATGCATTTGTTGTTACTGACATGTTACATGATTTTTGTTAGTGACATGTTACGTAATTGACCGACATGTAATGTGATTGTTGTTACTGAGCTGTTTTCTGATTGCGGTTGACAGACATGCAACGAAATTTCGACTGCCAAAAATGTTTGCCTGATAATGGCATTATCGGTTTTTAGCTGAAAAAAATAAAGGCTGAAAATGTAAGCCAAAAATATCTGGAAACCCGTCTCTCAATCTCAACGATTTTACTCTCACTCTAGCCATTATTAAATGGCGATCATGTCACTAACATGTCATAACAACGAAAAAAAACCCAAATCAAAACATTTCCCCTAGTTAATGAAGCAGCCTTGCATAAACATGTGATGTGATGTTTTTATTATTTATGCTTTTATTTATTATTTATATATTTTTATCAATTTAAATAGAACAAATTGAATTCAGTTTAAAATGAAATGCATCTAACAGCCAGACATGCGGTTTACAATTAACATTATAACGCAGTGCTGTTTGCTTTATTTTCATTAGTTGCACCATCCTCTAGGCTTAAAAGACAATGATGGTTTAAAGAAAACTGGTGATCAATAAAGTCTTGTAGTTTTTTCCTTTAACTGAAATAATGACTTAATTAAGCCCTCGTAATCAGCCATCTAGCAATCAGACATAACGTCCTCATAACTACCTGGTTAACAACCACCCGAAACACTGTAGGATCGTGAGAGGGACATTTGCAGGGCCAAGCAGCATTCAACCAGATTTTTTTTTAGCAAACTTTGAAGTAAGTCTTTTTAAATAGCCTCTGGTCACATATACTGTTGCAAACATGGTTAATAGGTCTCCCTTAAATCTCAGCAGAATCAAATTCACCTCTCATTAATCTCAAATTCACATGGCTCCCATTAAATCTTACGATGTGTAAGCCCTATTTAGAACACAGGCTACATTCCATTGGTTTTCAAAAGCAGAAATCTCTGGAATAACAGCATTGTGCCATGTCAATAGGAGAGAGACCTACGTGTCATTCAGGAGGACCGATTTTTTTCACTTTGTAAATAACCCCTTTGCAAAATGAAAGATACTTTGAAATTGAATCGCTGTATTTGACTTTTAAGAACAATTTACAACCTGCAGTTGCACTTTTCCAGCTGCTAAACCTAACACCAATAAAGAAAATTGAGTTGAAACTTATAAATTGGCAGAAACTATCATTACAAGTTATATAGATAAAACTGTTTTTAAAGTTGTTAATGATAGAAACTGTGCGGCTTCCACAGAGCTTTGTGACCTGTTTTGCACTTAGACTGTCATTCACACTGGTTCCCACGTTTAACTGGCCTTTGACCTCAAGAGATCATGTTATTAGTTCCCGTGCGAGACAGTCTCTGAGACCAAATAAAACCACAGTGATGAACTCCTGTTGTTGCACAGCACTAACGCTCCACATCTACAACACAGCCAATATGTGTGCTTCGTAGGAGTTTGATCAACAGAAAGTTTTCTTTTTTGCAGATCTTGGTGAAAAGTCAGTGCAATCAAACATTTGTGTCTGGGATCCATATGTGCATACTAACTACCTCATGCTGATTTCTTGTACTCACGACATTTTGAAGTCACTAACAGTGCTCTCATGTAGCTTGCATACTCCTTTATAACAATAAACAGCGAGAGGCCACGCATTGCTATTCCTAAGTGTCACGCAGTGGAGTGCCTCTAACTGCTGTACAATCTGTGTATCACTGAAACCCAGTAAGTTGGCAATGGCTTTGAATGTGGCTTATCCAATTACAGTTGTTCTATAATTGTCCATTTGTTGTCAAGGTAAATTGGTTATGTAACTTCACGAGGTGGCCAACCACAGGCTGTTCTAGCTGATTCAGGTCAGTTACATATTCCACAACATGTAATAAGATGTCTCTCTGTCTTTTTCCGTGTACAGTAAATGTCTCTTACTGAGTCACTGAAATATTCTAGTGGTATTTGACCCTTGTTGATCACTGGGGTTTGTCCAGCAGGTTGACCTCTGTTGTCAAGGTTCACGCTATCTTGTGCCTGTTTATGTGTTACAGCACTTCAGAGAACATGACACTGAACAACCTTCCACTGCTTGTCAAATGTATTGTCTGATACTCCAGATACACTTAACCTGAAATTTAAGACTTTAAAGACTTTGATGTTTGAGGTCAGTTTCTTACCTTGTTTGTTGTATTTAGAACTCAGTATAACTATGTACTTAAATGTGTATTTTAGCTCAATTTGAATGTATTACTGATACGAGCTTTATAAAAACTTGCAAATTTAGCATCTTGCAGTTATGGAGTAGCATTGAAGTTGGTTGTCCAAGTGCAGGATTGGTTAATAGAAACAGTCGTTTTTCGCCCATCAGATAGGTATGGGTATTCTATACTTGATTGACTGTATTTAGAAGAAAACCAAGGGAGATGCATTAGGAGCGAAATACAAAGAGGTGAATAGAAATGTTTGCATGTTTAACTACAAAGCACAGAAAACAAAGTGGCGCTTTTTAGATCTAGGCTTTAGGATGTTGTGATTTATCTAAAGGTCATATCATGAAAGTCTTAGACCATTTCCCAAATTAGGCTGTAAATTTTAATGATGTGATCTGGTTAATGTGAAACTTTTCATTAAAAAAATACCTTATTTGATGTTTACCACTAAACAAAGCCCACAGCAACACTGTTTTGAATTAATTGTGCTGACATTGTGTCTTCACATACACACATCGCACTTACATGGCATACGGTCACTCATATAATACCTTTAGTGTTTCGCTTATTATTTTACTACGCCACTGCCCCAAAGTAACTACTCAACCACATGCGACTCTAGCCTGGGAGAACATGTGTGATTTCATGCGATGAGAAACATGACATGAATCTACCCTGACAGCTGTAAGATCCCCAATAACAGGCTGAAACCAGCTATGCTTAAAATAGTTGTATAAGCAGCATGCATTTTTTTGGTGTCAGACAATCAAAGGATTGTCTTGCTAGAGCATGTGTCCACTCATCTATCCATATTTATAAAGGTCAAAAGGCCATAGTGAGATAAAGGGGTTCTTAAAGGGGATTATTTACTGTAGTATCTGCTAAAAGTCCACAACGTCCCAGAATGTCCCACAGAGATTTCAATGGATAGTCCCAAAATAAACATTCTCTCATCATTTTTTCACCCCAAGTTTCTTCTGCAGAACATCCCTTTAACATGGTCAATATCACATATTTGCTTACAATTGATTAGTGACCTAGAAATGCGAAATGATTATAAATCATGATTCTAGGCTTTGCACATGCATTTAATGGTGACGTTGTGTCCGCTTAGACATGACTCATTTTGTCATTAGATCCGTGATTTGGGGTTTGGACAAGATTCCCCTGCTGCTCAGACAACCACATGCATTATTCCCAGTTGGCCATCTGCTTAGCATTTCTCCAGCGTCTTTGAATCTTGACGGGAATTATGCTAACGTAACACTTCACAGCCCTAGAAGCAGTCCACCGCATGGCAGCAATTCTGAAACCATAGTCCAAGTCTCACCACACAGTGTGAAAGCATCATCTGTCAAAGAACACAATGCTTCTACGCTGACTTAAGAGCTGTGTTCTCTCTGTGCCATTTCTCTGCACTTTTAAACATATTCCTAATGCTCATGCAAATTTCCTTGCCAAACCCAGTCCTATATTTACCTATTCCAATACGGTCTTGCAAAAATGTAATGCCATGCATGGTCCTTTTGTCAAGTCCCATCGTTCTGATGGCCATCCCTGACCGTGCCGACGGTTTACAGAAATCAAACTGACACATTTGCGTTAGCCGTTCCCAGAGGATAGGTCTGCAGAGCCTTACATTATAATTTCATTAAGGAAACCGAGAAATATATGCAGTGTTTGTTTGTTCTTAGTAAGCCTTGTAAATAATGAGGAAATGAAGGCACGAATGTGCTTGAGATTGAATTACACAATGTCTGATACAAATATTTCTAAACTTGTTTCATCCCAAAACCTTAAAAAAGAATACCATTTTGCCCAAGGTAATAATGAAATAATGAAAAAGAACTACATATACTCTACAAATTCAAGGTTTTTCCAAAAAGCCATTTTTGTTGCATATGCAGACGCTTTAGGTATTTATTGATGAAAATAGATATCATTTTTTCCAAACAAAGAGCTTGTATTCATGTGTTATACTGTTTACAGTGCAAATAGTCTCCGCATCATACATTCTTCCTGTGTAAACCACAGTTGCTGTCGTCTTTTCTTCTACAACTATGACGGACATGTTAAAGAATGTCATTGTCCATTCACTGTCCATTCAGAAGGGTCATGTTTTCTTCTTTGAATATTAAATATATTAAGCTGCATTGCTGGGTAGATTGCTTTGTTTTATAAATCTGCCATTTTACAACACATTCCTACATAGATCTTTTTCATAGTTCATTGTCTTTAATGGAAAAGGCCAAAGAATTCCTATTGCATCAACCGAAGCTAAAAGGCAATCCTAAATGATTGGACATTTTCACATGCACGGCTATGAAATGAACATGCTACCATCTGAACGGTCACAGCAGGTGACACATTGTGTATAATGTGAGGATGAACTCATTGGAGTAGATTTGGGCAGATTTGATAGACGTTGGTTGGCCGGCAGCCAGCAATCATGGGCTGGGTCTGTTTGGACAGAGCTCCTCAGAGACAGCTACAGTTCATAAGACAGGAAGCAGCTTGCTGAAGGATCCCAGCGGTCAAGGTTGTGAAGAAAGAGGATGGGGGCTGGGCCGGACAGGGGATTTCCTCATAAGGGCTTGTGTCATATTCAAAAATACCCACAATTATTCCAAATGGTTTACTGTAGTCATGACATATGAAGCTAATGGTTCACTTTTAATGATTTGTTTTGTCTTTAATGCCTCGAGAAAGTCTACTTTTTTACAATTTACATGTTATTGTAATTAACTAAAAAATAAAACTATAAAATACGAAATCACAATAGTCTTCTGATTTAAGCAAACAATCTGTTTTCCTGTAGTAATTTGCATTTTTACCTTATTTAGTTGCAACATATAACACACTTTCAAAATGTACCATGGTACACATAGGTACCACATGAAGGGTATTTTAGGGTATTTTAGAGTATCATGTTAATACACAGGAATGTAGTAAATATGCAGTACCATAGTGTCATGGTGGTACAGCGACAGAAAAATTATAGTAGTGTGGTAAACATGTTTTTAAACAAGACCAGAAGGAATTTGTGGTTCTACTATGTTTTTACTACAAATAAAACCATTAAAATTATGGCTACCATGGTTACATTAAAATGAAATAAGCATGGTTACATTTCAATAAAGACTATAGTTTTGTATTGCTTGCTTCATATGGGTAGTATTGTGAGTTTTCTCGAAGAAAGCTGTCTACGCTGCAAAATCCAGTTTGTGGCATCGCGTCACATAATTTCATTCTTGTTATAACACAATAAAGGGCGCGCACACCGGTGGACGCGTTCTTGCGTACTGGATGCGCGGTTTTAATTGTGGCTATAGGAACACTTGCGTCGGGAGAGCGTCTGTAGCTGTCTCGCTGCTTTTTCTTTCAGCGACATCAGCGTTGCGTTTATAACTTTCGCTCCGTGACGTCCAGCTGTTTGTAAACGAGAGACTCCGCGCTAGGCACTACTATTTTCACATCCCGCGCGCCCGGCTCCGGGTGCGTTCTAGCTGTTCGCATCGCGAGTGTAGATGCGTTTTACGTTGAGCGCGTGCGGGGAGGGTTCAGCTGGCCAATGCGCCAATATACGCTAACGGCTTAAAGAGCCGCTTCAGTGTGCATGATAGGATGAAGACACCGCAACTGTCGGACAATTCGTTAACACGTAGAGATCTCACACAGCTACAACTGCGAGAATAGTCGGAACGTCTGATAATAAATGGACAGACCAGCAGCTTTCGCGATTCACTTGTCACCGAGCTGGAGGAATTATTGGAAGTAATGGGGAATACAACACCCAAACCATTATTAGGTAGGATAAAGCTTGTTTGTGCATAGCTGATTTGTCCGATAACATAAATTGTTTTATGGCATTGCATACAAATGGTTTCATGTCTTTATGTACAGTGCGGACACTGTCATGCTTTATTATGCGTCCGCGTCTGAACTATATTGGGCTTCAGCGCGCGCTGCGTAGGAGTGAGAACATGACGGGTGATGTTCAAGTTGATCGGAGATCCTGCAATGATGAAAGATATTCTGCTCATTAGGCATAATTTAACCCGTAATGGTTAAATTTTCGTTTTGTGTTCATGTTGAGTTGTGTTGGGCAAATAAGGCATAGTGAACATTTGTAGAGGAAAGCAAGCACTGCATGTGTGGAGTCTTCTTTGGGTTTGGATATTCCTTATTTGGCTGTATTTACGCTTTAGGTCAGCCAAACACATGATTCTATTCTGTAATAATAGACAGATTTATTAGCCCTGATGAAAGAGTTAATGCAGATGATTAACTGTAAGTGCTACAGAAGATGAAGGGCCATCCATGGGAAAAGCTATAGCTTAGTGCATCTAACAGTGCATCTTATTTGTTCTTCATGCATCTCTATCTCCAGACTGGCCTCAAGCACACCATATGGATACATCATTTCCATTCAGAGCCTAGATTTATCCTGCTGGTTTGATGTTCACAGTTTGATGTTTCACAGCCTGCTGAATATTGGAGCATAATATGTGTTTCAGAGCAGTGAAGATCATTGACCTGTCGTGAATATTCTTTGTTTTGGTATTTACAAATCAAGCTCTATCTGGTATCCATTATAGGATCCTATCTCATTGTGTGCTTAGTCCCCACCCTCCAGTAACCAGTTCTGCCCACAGCAATCACATTGAACTGCCTCTGTTCTGTCATGGGACTTTATAAATGCACAACTTACATGACTGCATTTAAAGTAAGTAGATACGTTTGACAGCATGCTAAGAGGCATTGAAGAAAGTCTATTTAAAGGTTTCTTTAAGAATGTACGAATCTAATGTCTTAGCATTCAGCTCTAGACACAACCAGTTTACTCTTTCAGCTTTAGAAAGCCATGGTGATGATAGGGCGTGTCATTGAATGGATAGTGTTGGAACAGGTAACACTACATTTTTCAAACACTTCTGAAACATGAATACATTTGTTATGTGCGTCACACGTGTGTTGTGGACATCTCTGACCTGAAGGATGGAAAGTTATGGACGGTGTGCTCTGAGGCTTTATTGAAATGTCTTTATTGAAATAACTCAATACATAAACAATCACAACCATCAATGCTTAACACAGATGTGGGTTGCAATACATTTATACTGTTATAAAATGAGAGACAACTAATATAATGATGGTATAATAGATTTTTTAATATATATATATATATATATATATATATATATTGGGGGGGGTTAGATGTATAAATTATTTTGTTTTACGTTAACATGGATTGTGACAGTGATAGACTCAATTGTTAGCCAGATAGAAAATCTTTTGGAGAGTTTCAAAAAGGCCAAATAGATGCTGACTGTTTTGTTGTGAAATTATTGTGTACAGCATTTGTGGAACTTTAACGTGTCATTATTAAGTTTGTATATTTAATGTTCTATGAAATTTGAACCATAATATTTAAATGTAATAGTTATACATACTGTATGTGTGTGAGTGTAGCAGTGTTGTGGTACTTGGCTAATTTAATTCGTCACATAGTTGTTTAATATAATTTCTTTTACTGTATAACCTTGAGAGATTTTCTGTCGTTTACAGCTTAATTTGGAAGGATAGTGAAGAGAGGACAGGGAAACAGTATTCGGGAAAGGAGCACAAGCGTGGACTCAAACTTGGGTCGCCCAAAGAATGTGCCCACTTGGCTATTGGCGCCAACAGCTTAAGAGATTCTTCAAGCTGTAAAAGTATTCATTCAGATTTGATCTATAAGTTTCATCTCACATGATCTGCTGTTGTTCTTGTAGGCGGTGTGTTTGTTGTTCTTTGCTGATGTCCAGTGGCTCAGGCTACAGGCAGCAGTCATTGTTTGGGAACGTGTGGTGAACAACTGTTGCATGGACAGAGCTGTGAACTCGTGTGTGTGTGTGTGTGTGCTGGAGATAGGAGTCAAGTGACCAGACAGTTGTATTGTCATTAGCCTGATTGGATGGTGCAGGCCTATATTTGGAACCAATGAAAAAGCCAGTGGAGTTTATGGCTCTCATCTCTCCTTGAGCCTGTACACAAATCAGCAGAGAGCTCCTTTAATCACACCCTATGAAGAGGTGACTGTAGTATTTTATGACTTCTGCCTTACATCTGTTTATGAAAAAGACTCTTAGACTGCAGCCCTGCTATTCTGGACCGGCCACAAACTCTAATGCAGTTGAGTGCTATGGAAAGTAAAAGGTGAGCATGAATGGAAACTGGTTAAATGGCTCTCACATCCATGTTGGTGTGTCTTTATCCTTCATGAAACGAGTATTTTCATTTCAATGAAGCTAATATCAAAATGACAGTACGTACGCCCAGAACATATACCAACATTCTGACAAAATAAAACAACAGATGCTGTAGATGTTTTTTTGTGTATTATACCATGGTCTGTTTGAATACTCGATTCTGATTGGCTGAAGGTGTGCATTAAACGGTTTAATGCGAGGGTAGTTCCAGTCAGTTTGATCAATGTTTGAAATTAACTGACAAAAATAACTGTCATTTTTACCTGTCTGATCAAAAATGCCACATTAAACCTCAACAACAGCTTTAACTTGGCAAATGACCATGGTATAGCCGTGCATTAAATGGTTTTAATGCACTTCTCCGCTGTGCATTAAAATCCTTTAATGCACGGCTAGCCATGGATTATCCCTTACTTATGTGTCATTTGCTGTAAGTCACTAGTTTTTCATCAAATCGCTGCTTCATTTAATGTAGGAGGAAATGCGAAGATAAAACAAAACAAAATGTCGCAACTGTACGAGGTTTTATAATTTAATTGGTTTGTTCTGCATAATGGACAGGTAAAGATATTATAATGTTGATATATTTAATCCCACAATACGGCAATGTGCAAACAAATCACATTCCTAATAAAAGAAATGTGTGTTTATCAAAATGGAGATACATATTTTTATTATGATGTATTATATAATCCTAAAATAGGAAAATAGGCTTCACTTTGCAAATTACAATTTTCTGTTTGGGTTTTATTTTTCCAAGGTGCAGCACGTGAGATTCATCCAGTTTGATTATGGCTGTGCTAGATCAGGTTTAGGTTGTTTGCTTGTGAATTGCTATTTCAGACACATTCGTCTCTCATTTCAAGCGGTGAAGAAACAGCACAAAAGATTTACTGCTGTTGATGTGGTCTGCTTTGATGCCGGCAGGTCTGTCAACACTGTCAGCATCATATTATTTACTTTTGCTGTTTTTATACTGCTTATTATATACCGCTTCCTGGAATAATGCCTTTTCAGTGCCCTTGAGAGATGAATATAGTAACAAACAGGGCCTTTCAAAGAGCATCATGGATGCAAGAAAATCTGGCCTTTGGTACAAAGGAGTTAACATCACATACCTTCTACATTTGAACAGTGTTTTTACATCATAACATGTCTTTAAGATCATTTTTACTTGCATCACATGTCTCAGATTTTCAATGTGGTCTTACTTTTTTCTAATAATAAATGACTTGCCACGTGAATCATATTTGCTGTTTGTATGCATTACAAGATCGTTTTGATGTTTCTGATGTGTTGTGATATTTTACTCCAACAGATGCCAGTCGACAGCACCGCCCAGTGGCCAGCAGGCAGTACTGCACTATTACCAACAGTGGAGCGGAGCGCCGCACAGCTGCCCCACCGATCAGCATCGATACGCCCCGTTTTCACCCCCACGCCAAGGGCAAGAACATTCGGCTTGACGCCCAACTGCGACGGGCCACACGGAAGAACAGCTTCTGCAATGGCATCACCTTCAGCCAGCGACCCGTGCGCTTGTACGAGAAGGTGCGTTTGCGCCTCTCGGGAATTCACACGGGCTGGAGTGGGGCTCTTCGCTTCGGTTTTACCAGCTTAGACCCCAGCGAGCTTGCCCTGGTGGACATCCCCAAGTATGCTTGTCCCGACCTGGTGACACGGCCTGGAAACTGGGCCAAGGCGCTTCCCGAGAGGCTGGCCATGCGGGACAATGTTCTGGCCTTCTGGGCTGACCGCCACGGCCGGGTCTTCTACAGCATCAACGACGGGGAGCCCATTCTCTTCCACTGTGGTCTGAGTGTTGCCTGCCCACTCTGGGCAATCATTGATATCTATGGAATCACACAAGAGGTTACACTGCTGGGTAAGTCCTCAGATCAGAGAGTCCTCAACTGGTCTGGTCACAATATGAAACTTTGCACATTACTTGTTTTATGGTGAACTGTTCATCTCATCTGAACTATTCATTCAGTCTACCCTCGCTAGTCTACTTGTTGGTTGTTGGGCGGTTAGTTGACTTCAATCTTGCATCTTCATGGCGTCTTTGATCGTGCACGGAGCGCCTTCATAAATTTTTCAGGGAGGCCCCACAGATTTGCGTCATGTCGCAGCTTTTCATAAACTTTAGCAGCTCCAAGTGATGAGGTCAGAGATGAGTCATCTGGCATTTGTTAATCTCACTCTGACACTCTAGCTTTCCTCTAGATAATGGCGAGGGTAGATTCATTCTACGATAGGTATAGACGGTCGTAAGAAGATGGTAAATCTTGTTCTGTCGCGAGATCACCAACTGCTGCTGGCGTGGTAACGGTGAGGGCTTGCCATCCAGACACAAGCCTTTGCAAGCCTGCGAGATACATACCTCATAATGTGGTAAAGTGCAGTGTACTGTACACTCGGGCTTGACTGAAAGGACTAGCAGATAGCCTAAAAAGAGCTCATTTAGCAGGGATTAGATAGTGGCCTCACAGTTTTGTTGGAACTACGTCCAAGGGGCCTTGCGACATACCAAAGGGCCGAATGCCAAAGGAACAGTCATCACGAGCAAGGTGCCACCCTGACCAACTGATTCTACTGAATCTCACACGCTAGATGATCCCCATAGCTCAGGCCAAAGAATTATTCCTCTCTCTCTAAGCTTTCCTACAGCCTTCCTCTTCCCATTACTCAAGGACTTTGTTTACCTTCTGTCTGATGAGATCACTGACCATGTTTGGTCAATGCTGCCGTGTATTTCGCAGAGAAAGACTGCCAGCCCTCCAGAACAGTTGACCAGATCCAGACCTATACACATGTTTTGTCTGGGTTGTCAGTCAGGTTGTTTGGATCGTGAGGATGGACGGACAGATTCATTGATTGTTGATGAGAAATCGCTTTTTTGGGAGCAGACCTTTAGAATGATTTCCTTTATTTGCTTTTTGAACGTTGCTGGTAAATTAGGCTAAATGGCATTAGCATTAGTAAACAAAAATGATCAATTCTGTCTCAAAATAAAAATGTGATTGTCATCATTTATTTTCCTTCATGTGGTTCAAAACCCGTATATGACTCATTTTTCAGTGAAACACTAAAGGTGATATTTGGAGAAATGTCTATGTGGTTTTGTTTTCATACAGTGGAAGTCAAAGGGGTTCAATGTTATTATTTCTTCAAAATACCTTCTTTTGTGTTCTGCAGAAGAAAGAAAGTCAAACAAAATTTTTTAAACAAATTACATTTACATGTATGCATTTGGGAGACGCTTTTATACAAAACGACTTACATTGCATTATACTATACATTTGTTTCTAATTATGTGAAAATTACAACCTTATTGTAAACTGTTACCCAATTAGTACAATTTGTATCCGATTTCTTTCCAGATCCAAAAGTCGATCAAACTTTATCTTTAGAAATTGATGTCTTTGCCTTTTATCCAGATATATTTAATTGTAATTAAATGTCATTTAAAATATGAGTCTTGTGCAGTTGTGTTTGGGGTGTGAACTGAAACACCTCTTTGGGAAGAATTTATGGAGGTTGCGCATGCACAAAGTTTATTGAGTCAGTGCCAGGAGAATCGCTGCTGAGGTCAAAAACCACAAAAGATTAACAAAATATGAATAACTGATCAAACTCAACCCCTTTTCCTGTGAGCGTCTAGTTCCTTCATGCATTTGTTTTTTGTATTAGAATTAGGGATGCACATTAATTGAACCTGAGGGGGCATTTAAAGCAAATGTTTGCAAATATGCTCTCCGGACATCACTTTCGGTCACTACAACAGTAGTTTTGTTGTTTACACTCTTATCCAAAAAACAGATCTGCATCACAAGTTAGATTTGGGATGTGTTTGTGAAGGCACCCTTCCATGCATTTTTGTTATTAGAGCAGAATAATGGGATTCATTTGTTTATCACAGTCACTGAGCTCTCTTTTTTCTCTCAGAGAGCACGTTTGCTGAGAGCGTGGCCACGGGGTGTCTGAGTACCGCTCGACTCAGCGCCTATCTTCCCCAGAGCAACCACGACTCGGCCAATTACAGCAACAACCAGCTAGAGACCAACCAGGCCGCCGCCGCCAAGTTCGCCACACTGCAACTCAGCAGCTACAACCAGCTCAACCCGTGCTGCTCCGCGTCTTCTACGGCTTCATCATCCAACGCCTCCACCACCCAGAGAGCAGCCAGAGGGCTGTCCTCACCCCTCGACAACGACCTGCATTTTCATCCTGTCCGAGGTCCGGACGTCGTGCTCTCCAACGACCGCACGGTGGCGTGCACACACTTTCTGGACAGCAGCAGGACGTTGATGTTCAGCGACAGGCCCGTCCGGGTGGGCGAGACGCTGTACATGGAGGTGGGCCATCTCGGCTTGCCGTACTTTGGGGCACTTCTGTTCGGTATGACCTCGTGCGATCCAGGCACCCTCAATGCTGGCGAGCTTCCAGCCGACCCGGAAGTTCTTCTGGACCGTAAGGAGTACTGGGTGGTGTACAGGGGCTTTCCTGTGCCGACGGCGGGCGACGTGCTCAGCTTTACCCTTCTGGCCAACGGCGAGGTACATCACGGGGTTAACGGAGGGGCACGTGGCCGTCTGTTGTGCGTGGACTCCTCTCAAGTTCTGTGGGCTTTCTTCACGCTGCATGGGGCCGTGAACCGACTCAGGATATTAGGTAAAAAACAAACCATTATAATTCTGCTGTGTTATTGAACCACTATGTTGTTCTTGTTACATGCTACATGGGAAAGGGAATAAACTGTTATTGTGTGGTAAAAGTGTGTAAAATTGTCTTTACACTAGCAAATGTTATTTTTTAGAGTTTGAAGTTATAGTTATGTCACCAAAGTTTGTCCAACCATTTGATTGTTAGTGTATGTTTTGTTAAATCATATATCAAGTTACTTTAAGAACGTAATCAGGTTCATATGATTTGTATAAATATTTTCGAGAATGTATGCTTTACTTATCAATTCAGATTTGTTGCTTTTCAAAATAAAGCTCTTTTCAAAATTTGCATTGTTGCAAAGAAGATTGCAAAAAAGAAACATTGTAGGACAAACCTGAGACAAATAAAAAACATAAATATAGAAAAAATGGCATGCATGGTATTAGCATTAATAACTGTGGAAAATGTATTTAAATGTCTTAATAGTCGGACTGTCAGACATATTATGAAATTATTAAAATAAATTACAACATTTACCACCACAACGACCCAAATGTGTATGAGACAAAGAAAGTGAGAGCTAGCTATATTTCAACATAAGGTTGGAAAAATAGATCACACCCAGGGTAAGAAATATATTTCAGTGGACGACCTACAAATCCTTAGGGCTTCAGGATGACACTTGTGTTCCAAAATAAGTCTCTTTTTATGCCTGTAATTTCTTCAATTGGTGTATGCTTTCTTTTTTCAACGTATGTATCATTTGAGGCGTATGCTCTTTATCAAAAGGAGTGTGATATTTTGGAATGTAGTCTGCTATGATGTATTCAATTTTTTTTCAGATAATAATAATGTTCAGTGGTAAGTCAAGATCTTCAGTTAGGAATCAGTGATAAATATAATGTCATTTGAAAGTAATACAGGCAGATGAATAATGTTTATTACTGTTTGTGTCCAAAAGGAACAATTCAGTCCAGCCCATCCAGCTGCTCATCGGCATCTCAGGGATCAACACCTGATGACAGTGACTCTGACCTGGCCTTCAGTGTCAACAGATCCTCATCGGCCTCTGAATCTTCTCTAGGTGAGTCTTAATAAGCACAGGCTCCGTTCGATCAGCAGAATTTCAGAGTACTGATATTGTGTCTGGCAGAAACAGCTCTTAAAGGAACAGTGCACCCAAAAATCGACTCATACACTCCCTTAAACTCCCTCATATCGTTCCCACGATACCTTGAAGGATCTCTAATCGATTAGTTTTTATTTAAAAATATATATTTATGAATTTTCCAGTATTGCATGAATATTGACCATTTTCAATTTCATTTTTAATGTAGGTCTACTATGATGACATGTGGATGTGTTTTATTAAGAATCATTATCTGAATAATATTTTAATTATTATAAATCGATTCATATTGTAGAAGAGATTGTGTGATAATGTTGGATGTGTCTTTTCAGTGACGGCCCCCAGCTCGCCTCTCAGTCCACCGGTCTCACCAACCCTCTCCTCAACAGACGCACCCCTGAGCAACAAGATCAATGAGTGTACAGTGTGCTTTGATCATGAGGTGGATACCGTCATCTACACATGTGGACACATGTGTCTGTGTAATGACTGCGGGCTGAGGCTCAAGAGACAGATTAATTCTTGCTGCCCCATCTGTCGCAGACCCATAAAGGACGTTATCAAAACGTACAGGCCATGAAAGGACTATATTGTGCAAACTTGTATTTAAGAACTTGCGTATGTAGCTTGGATTTGTGTAGCAGCAAGCTCTTTCCGTAATTCTCTCACCTCATATTCAAACACGGATAATCTAAGACTAAATGTTAAATGAAGACATGACTGATGGGAAAAGATTAAATATTTTAGTGCCTTTTGTAGTGTTCCTAAAGCAGCACTTATTGAATTAGACAATCATATCTGGAATGTTTTGTATGGGTGTGAATTAAGAAATTAAAGTTATTCTCAGAGGGAAAAATGTGTAACACCGTAATAAACAGGGCTACAAATGGGATTTTATATATTATATTAAAGAAATATGTATTGTTTGACCTTCTAATTGCTGTGTATATTTGTATAATGACTGTTGATTTTGACCATTCATTGCACTTATCAGCACAAAATAGAGATTCCTTCTCAGATTTCTACATGCAGGACTACGTTTAACAAAGAACAAAAAAAATCTTGTCTGTATAATAGAGTGGTGTGGTATTTTAAGTTCCTTTTATTCTTTCATTTTGGCTCTGAAAAATGTGTCAAACAATGGCATTTTCTAGTAAACATTTTGTCCAATGAACTGCTAAAAAATTATTTACCTTAAGAAACTGCACACATGACAAAACAGTCGAATCATTGTGAAGAGTGAAACATTGTAACTATTCACTTCCAGCATTCGCTCACCCGAAAAAGGGGCCTGAAAAGAAGTCAGAGCTGCATCTTCAGATGAAGGTGCTTGACAATTCACTGCAGGCATGACAGACTCACAAACATGGCACAAAACTCACTGACTGTTGTGATGAAAGGAATCGTCAGAATCATGTTTCCATTTGAGATCTGGACAAACACACTTATTGCAAACAGAAATGGTTAGTCATTGGTTTGAGCCTAGAAAAACAAATTTTCGTAACTGAATTTCTTATTTCTTTACCAAGATCTTGCCTTTATTTCTTAAACATTAAGTGCCAAAAATGTCATCAGTCTTATAATATAGCTGACAAACTTAAATTAGATCATCAACTAAAGACCCAATGGCTGACCACAATCCAGTGTTTTAAACCGGGAATTTCAGGTACTGTGCATCACAAGGTCCTATCTCATTCTCACTATGATACACTGGCATGCATCAGGGTTCAGTGCTGGGTCCACATGCAATCTCAGTTTCCACAGGGCTTTTACAATCAATTACCCGAATTTTTTTTGCGTTTGGTCTAAAGATGACGACAATTATAAACACTTTACAGTCCAGTGCTTGGAGGAGCAAAAACGAGCTTCTGCTGACATGGCAGTGGTCCTTCCCACAATACAAATCAAAATAATTTTCCTATATCTCCTTACTGGACATCACATCAATTGCATGAGGCAAGTCAATAAACATCATTGCACAAATAATGTTTTGGGAAATATACGTGATATAATGAACTGTAAGTAAATAACTACTCTGATAACAAGAGGGTAAGATGTAACACTACTTTTATATCAAGTAATAAGATTTCAATGTTATACCCAACACTTAACAGCCCTTCTGTTTTTGACTTAATGACAATACATAATTCTCAAACCTTATATGGAATAATTTACCTCACAGCCTCATATTCCCCTTATGGTCTCATAAGAGGTGCACTTATGCCCAGAACAAACATCCAATGACAGTGAACGACTGTAAAGCTGTTGTATGTCACGACTCCAGCAGATGGACCCCAAATGGGCAATTCGTGTGTCATCTCTCTCCTCCCTATAAAACAGTAAAAGATGTTGACTGTCGGGTTTCATAAAACCACTTGTCATGTCTCTTAGAGGAAACCATTTGAACCACATTATGTGTTTTTAGAGGATACCTCAGAGTTAAAATTGTAGATAAGAGCACAAATGTGATATTACCGTATTTTGAGACACAGTGAGCATTCATTGTCGTATAAGACTCCATCAGTTCCTCACACAGGATTATATATCTTACTGCAGAAGAGCAGTCGGCAAGCAAAGCAGTTAGGCTGTTGACAGATACAAACCTTCAGTAATATGAACACTCATCAGGTGGGTTAAATGATTTATATCGCCATGTACAGAACTCACTGGTATAGGCTCATCTAGATCGATAACTGCTCTTGCCATGGCTGTATAGAGAAATGTAGTCAAACTGTCAATTCATACTGTACACACAATACTTTATATGATGTGCTTACAAAAAAGGTGCTTACAAAATGTAAAAACAAATTGTGGGGAAAAGTGTACACACTGTAAAAAGTAATAACTGAATCTACTTAAGAGGATCTTGTAAATTTAACTGATTTTGTAAACTTTGTTGACTTTACTTGATTATGTTGTGTTAAATGAACTTTTAGGTGGATTCGAGGGTTAAACTAAACAATTTAAGTACACTGTACTTTAGAGCATCGAGTGAGTCTTACTAAAGACCTGTTTACCGAATATGGTGCCAAAGGTGTTATTAAAAATAATACATTCCATAGTGAATACAACTAATATATATATATATATATATTACGCACGCACGCAAATGTATGTTCTGATTCTTGTCTTTCTCACAACCAACAACGAATTATCTTAAATAACAACCAATAGTATATAAGCTTATTGCAAGCCCATAATGATCGATATACGTCATCCTCCATTGTATCAGAGTTTGAATTTTATAGGGCCTCTGTAATTAAGTTCCAGCATTAAGTTCCAGCATAGAACGAAACTTAATATGCGTTCATGTATTGTACTCTTTTTGTAACGTATTCAACACATTTTTGATCTCACGTGGCGCAAAGCGCAAAGCGAAAGTGCACATGCTAGCACAGGTAACCGCCGTAGCCGATGGAAGACAGCGAGGCAGAGCCGAAGAACTTCACGTCTTCAGGATCTGACAGCACAATTAGGTATAGTGGTGACCTTCTCATGAATCTCATTCTAATCGTGTATTTAGTCGTCATTGTATTGAGCATAATAAATTAAGTAAAAAGGGATTACGCGGATAGATGAAGAGGCGCTAGTTTTCCGTCTAGTAACTTAACGTTAACGTTACTCTCTAACCGCCATTTGAGACCAGTGACTAACAAACTAAATTACAAACGTCGATTTTCACCGAATATTTGATTTTATGTACAGTTTGTAAACTATCCTAATCCGTTGGAAGTGTGTGGGGCATCAATATTGATATGTAAAAACCGCGCATCTTACTTTGCACGTGATGCTATTTACGAATTATGATTGTTCCATTAATAAGTAATTATTCATTGTAATTATTTTTTCCTGTTTTGTTTTTTAAATTCTGACGACAGATGTTGAAACACTACAGTAGAAAATAACTGATGGAGAGGGAACCTGCTGTGAAGGATACAGTGGAAAGGTGGCCAGCACTCTTTATGGAGTGTCAGGTTAGTAAATATTCTTGTATTGTATTGGGTTCATATTGTATCATTAACTTGTTATATAGAAATAAAAGAGCATAAAATGTAATTCATACTTTTACATTTCAGTGAAAAGTGAATGCTTAATTGCGGGATTGTCACGTATTACACTCTTATATCTGTCAAAGACCTACAAACCGAATTATTTCTAGAACTGGACCGTTGACATCTCAGAGCCAAAGGGGGAGACATTGGCTCTAAACTTAAGAAGATTCTGCAACAGAATTTCAACATTCAACATTGAAAATAATGTAAGCTCCACAGACTCCCAAGTTCTTTGCATTTGCAAGTGTTGTTTGCTCTGTGTTGTGTGTATGCTATTAAATAATAATTTTTAAAATAATTTTTCAGAAATCTGACATCATTGGGAGATGAACAGCAGTTCTTGATGGCCTTCCACTCCTCCTTGGAGAAGACCCCACTGATTTTTACAAGACATGTATTGTAAGTAGTTTTGTCTGTTTTGTTCTGGTATTATGGGGCTTTGGCACTGCAGGAACGATTTCATAGTTCCGGGAAGATTTGGCAGAAGTACCTTCTTTTTGTTGTTCGCACCGCAGGAACCGGCCGGAATTTTAGTTTGGAGGAACACTTTAGCTCCTTCTCCTAGGCAGTATCTAAACCTGCAGGATGTGAACGATCCGTAACTTAAGCAAACGCTGACAGGCCAAACTTCTGTTGTTGGTTGTTTGTCGTTGTTCAACGGACGCGCTTAAATGACATCGCTGTCGACCGGCTTACGTCACTAAATAGTACCTTTTGCGGTTGCGAATGCGATTGAGGGAAAACTTAGTTCACGAAACTTTGCCTTTAGTAATGCAAATAGTTCTTGAACCAAATATTCCGGACACAGAAACAAAGAATGGAATAAGGAAAAGAGAAATATAAATGAATTATTTAGAAGGGAAGAAAAAAATAGATAAGGCTTTAAGAAAATTAACGTAGAAGACTAAAGAAAAGATGGAATTAGGCTAGAAATTTAGACAAAAGATTAAAGACACAACTAAGATGGGAAAAAATAAGTCAAAGAAAGAACAGAAAAGAGGAGGAAAGTAAAAGAAAAGTAGGACAAAAGAAGGTTAGAAATGACAGACAGAAAGAAAATGAAGTCAAATGTGTTATGGAGAATTAAAACCCACTAGAAATCATGCAGAACAAAATGTAAACGTTTAATCAATTATTTTTAGAAATGCTATTTAGATCACTTTTCAAGTGTCAAATTAGCAGTTTCAGAAGAGGTTTAATTTGTATAGCTGGCCTTCAATTTCTATGATCTTTTTGTATATTTAACCCCTTAACATGCACCAGGCCCATGGGCAGGCCAGAAGGGATCCAACAGAGTTTTGAGGTTTCATCACAAGCTTTTTTAAATACTTTATATATTGGTTAAATATTTGCAAAACCCACATGCAGACGTTAAACATGACTAATGATTTATGGAAAAAAAATGAAAATGAACAAGTTTGGAGATTCCAGGTTTCTGTCGGACAGTGACGATATGTTGTCTTAAAATATGTTGTTAATTATTTTGACTAAATTTTTGTTATGTCATCTTTAGGACTATGATGATGAAGGCAATTCAAGCGGCATATTGACATTGAACCCTAAGGACTGTGAAACCATACCTAACTCGCTGAACCTTGACGCCACATCCACTGCCATCTTTTTGGAAGGTACAAGTCTAATGGAAGAAATCTTACCCAAGCCATGTGCCTCCTTTTTGGGCTCTTTTATGCTCTGAATTTAGAGTACCCTCCAGTAATGAAGAACAACTTTGATTTCATCCAGGCGGTGATTTTGTCACTCGGGCACAAGTCTCTGAAACTTAAAATACTATCTCTGAAACATATTCTAATGCAGTAACGTCACTTTTCTCCAATTCTACATTTAACGTTTTGTGAAAAGTTAAAGATGTGAAAAAGTTACATTGATCTTTTATCTTTCCAGAGTGCAATACAGTATGTGCATTTATCTCAGAATTGTTGACTGATGTCAGGACTTGAATGAACATTTTTGTTAATGTTTTATAGAAATAAATGACTTTGTTGTTGTGCCAACGATCTGTTGTCTGTCTTTGTATTAACAACTTAGAGGTTTGAGTACAACGTACTTGAGAAAGTTAAGGTAATCAGTTTCCACACGTTTTTCTAGTAATTTCAACTAGTAGACATGTTGAAATAACTCTTTTATTTAAGTTCTCTGTGTTAAGCTTAACTTAAATCTGTAAGTTAGCTGAACTTGTTTTACTGAGTTTCCTTTACTCAAGTTTTCAGGTAATTTTTGCAAATACAGAAGTTAACTATACAAAGTTGTTGTAAGTTTAATCAACTTAAAAATTATGAATGAATTTACTTGAAAATTCTGAGGTAATCAGTTTCCACAGGTTTTCTAAGTAAACTCAACTCATTACTTTTTACAGTGCACTTGCTATGTCGTTATAAGTGGTTGATTTAAACTCACCGACTGAAAAGAGCAGCAGAATAATACTTGCCATCGTGATTCTGAAATGATCGATATCAATGCTTTCTTTTGACCCAGATGTGACTGTGAGGTCCTTTTACCTCATTTTGTCCCACCCCCAGATATGTAGAAGTAAAAGTGGGTGTTTCAAAAAGAATATCTCTTTCCTACATGTATACATAAATTTGAGGTAAGTTTAAGGGTTAGGAGTGTAAACATTTTATTATTCATTTTAATATAACAGCCTGACTACAATCCTAGATGTTTCTTTATTTATTCTCAATGCTAATATACACATTCTTGTGAATACCATCATTTACTCCCTTTCATAATTTTCTTCTTTTTTGGTCTAGTACAATGTGATACCTGTCATCTATCATGCTAATTGACTAAATGTCTCAGTAAAGTCTGTTCATTCCCTAAACAAGTTGATGCCCCAGTAGCTTATTTGGAAAATCTTTTTTAAGTAAAGAGGTTTAGAGGTTTTACAAAAAACACAATAAATGCATATTGTGTTCAGTTGTGACTTTAATTAAGAAAATTTTCTTTTCATTGTATTTTACAGTTCACAATATACTTTATGTTATGGCATGAACAGTACTCATAAACTACTAAAAACGGTGTGTGTGTTGGTTACATTTCTTAAATATAATATATTTTCATTTACAGGCACCAATACAATTGTGTGAAAGGAAAACAGAGTTTGCAAAAAAAATGTGCCAACACTGATCATGCAGATGCTCTGGTTAATGTGACAATTTTTATTTAGAGGTTACATATTCAGACGATACATGAATGGACGTCCAGTTAAAGACTGAGAGTGTGTCACCATGAATTATGGTCTCTTGTGATGTCTGATTCAACATTCGCCTAGATTCATGATTTTGATTTTAGTTTTTGATTCCCTAATAATGAAGAAAAAAAGAATAATAATAATAACATTAAAGCATTTGGCAAAATCAAAAAGTGACAGATCTTGTGACACATGATCAAAATTTACTTTATTTAAAACATTAGTATTTAAATATATTTTAAAGGCAGGAAGTTTGGCAAAACTTACTTGATAGCACTACACATCATACATTCATTTCCATATGTGATTCCATTGGTTCCACACACAGGGTCATAGTTCATTGGGCAGAAATCATAGGAGTACTTCCAGCAATTTGGCTGGAAGCAAAAAAAATAAAGTAACACATTTTCTATTTAAAGCGGGAGCGGGAAAACTGATCTCAGATCAGCAATTCTGTTCATTTACTTACCGCTCTTGCTCCTTCTGATATGGCCACTGTTTGAGTCATAAAAACAAGGTGAATTTTCATGTTATGACTGGCAAAAGTAAACACCTGTATTGCAGTTTAGTGAGTCAATAAATGCTGTACTGCATGCATATGTTTTTACCAGCAGAGGGCACAACAATCATGTTCACTCATGAAAAAGTCATTCCCATCTGGTTTATTATATCCTCAATACAATAATACAACAATTTACAATAATAGACTGTCATTTTTTTATAATCTACTAAAATCTAAAATCAAACAAACAATATTTCATGTCATTGCATTAGAACATTAAACAAGTGGCAATTAAACACTGAAGGATTTTACTTGCCTATATCTTTACCTTCATCTGCAATTTTATCACTTAAACTCTAACAAAAATCTATTTTTTAGTTTTCCTTGAAAACAATGCTGTTTTATAAGCCTTTAGAAATACAATCTTTGTTACATGATATCCATTTCACTTTCATATGGTCTAACTTTAGCGGATATGGAGTAGAGACTATAAAAACAAGTCAACGGTAAGTATGTTCACTACACTGTTGAGAAAAAAACAGGAAATGCTGGTTAGGTATGTTTTGAAGCACGGTAGCTGGTTTGAGCTGGTTTAAGCTGGCCATGTGCTGGTCCTAAACTGGTCCCAAGCAACTGGCTCCTAGATCAGGACCAGCTCATGACCAGCTCAGGACCATCTTAAACCAGCTCATGACAAGCTAAGGACCAGCAAATGACCATCTTAAACCAGCTCAAACCAGCTACCTTGCTTCAAAACAAACCTAACCAGCATATGCTGTTTCCTTCAACAGGGTATGAATTCACACTGATCCTCAATGTTGCAGAGAATCAATGTAAATCAATGTTACTTATAAAACCATTATACTCACGCAGAACACAGAAAAGGAGAACGGCAGCTCGTGCAAACATTGTTCCAACCTGCGACACAAGACAGCTGATGTGATATGACTGAATCAAGCAATGGCTTCTGGATTATTTATTGACAGGTCCCTCCCAATGTTTCATCACCCCATACACACCCAGAAAGTCCCTATTTACCGAGTTCTTTATTTCAAAGATTTGCGTAAGTGTGCGTACATACGTGTTATGTTTAATGAATCACTTCCGTTGTCGTGTTTCTCATGTCTCTTTAACAAATATGAAAAATGAATGGGTGGCAATGTTTGTTTCACTTGCAGTTATTTACAGTATTTAAGTAAAAGAGTGTGTAATCCTATTGATTTAGTGATCTAATGTACGCTGGATCCATGCATGCTTTGATGGATTATTCCTTTGATTTGTCTTATAAAGCTCAAAGTTCAAAGTACTGAGCATCATAAATCATGATTCGACTTGATCTATTTTATTATTTGATTACAAAAATCTAGGTGTAGTGTGCAACAATTCAAAATATTAGTAAATGAAATTTAATCAAGAAGGTTTGTGATCATGTAATCCATTCTATCAATGCAAGAGGAGGTCCGTCTATCTGCCCCTCACCACCGCCTCACTCATGGCTGGCTCATTCAGTATCACAGACGAGGAGGGTGAGCACTCTGGGTTTGGGCTAAATCCCAGAGCCGTCCTTTCAGACAGCATGGACCCAAATTGGATGGGTTCAGCAATCTTCTCATTTGGATTGAGATCTGGGCTTTGACTAGGACATTCCAAGACATTTAAATGTTTCCCCTTAAAGTCCCAGTGAAATTAAAAATGACAATTCTTATTTTTTCATGAAATATTGCAGCGTTTATAGTAAATAGCTTATCAATGTTGGTCATATTCTTTTTAAAATTCATGTACCCTCACATTCTTCGGTTAAAATGCACTTCCGCCCTGAAATGACTATCCAGGCCGGAGCATCCGTTAACTCCTCCCCTTCAACTGCCAGTTTCATTTCAAAATCTATGCAACGGCTGTTTTTACACATCCAATCATTTCGCAGTGACAAATGCAAGTCACGGCCACTAATTTTCTCCTTTGAAATTCCTTTTCACTTGGAAATGTGTCAGAATACTGAAGTAAAAATGATCGCAACTTCTGATTCACGGGGACTTTAAATCACTCAAATGTTGCTGTAGCAGTATGCTTGAAGGTGAGCCTCAGTCCCATTATCAAATCTCTGCCAGAGTGGAACAGGTTTCCCTCAAGAATTTCCCTGTGTTTAGCACCATCCATTATTCCTTCATTTCTGACCCGTTTCCCAGTCCCTTCAGATGAAAACATCCTCACAGCATGATGCTGCCACCACTATACTGCACTGTGGGGCAGGGTGGGTGATGGGGTGATGGGAGGTGTTGGGTTTTCACCAGAGGGTGAGTAAAACATAGGGTAATTTTGCTGGTCTTTATGGTGCTGCTTGCTTGGTGGTGCTGTAGAGTTTTAGGGCCTTCCAGAACAAGATCATGTGATACTTGGAGTGCACACAGGTAGTCTTTATTTAACTAATTATGTGATTTATAAAGGCGTTTAATGGTTTGAGGTGTTAAAGCCCCGGTCACATTCCAGTTTGAGTATTTGTTGTATGCAGCTGCAAAAATGGGCGGGAATCAGAATGTAAGGAAACTAGTGCAAGAATGGAGAAGGGTCACGCCTTGAGGACAGAAACGTCACGCCGTGATGAATCCATCTGGCCGCACGTCTTCACATGATGCGAACAGGTCAGAGTTCACCAAACTTGAACTTTGGAATGCAGCGGCATGCGCAACTTTGCAGTAGAAGCTTGCGTTTCCGGTCTGTCGCATTCGCATGCGTATGAATGGAAGTCAATGGAGCAAAAAGACAGGTGTTACCGTACCTTTAATCTCCCTAATTAACACACTAACCAGCTGATGATTTGAATCAGCTGTTCTATATAGGAAGACATCTAAAACATTCTGGGAGGGAGGGGAGGCCCGAGGACCAGGGTTGGGAACGACTGGATTATTGAATGGCTCATTGTTCTCCTACGGCCCGACAAAGTGATAGAGCAAGACCCAGGCCTTTTATGATCAAACTCCCTAACTTTCAGGATAAAACGAAAAGTTAGGGGAGTCCGGGCAGGCTTACTGGAAGACTTGGGAGGGTTAGGCTTGACAGTGGGAAAACGGGGAAGGGCAGAGAGCGACAGCCCTTTGGGACCTGGGCAAGGCAAAAGAAAACAGCTGAGGCAGGATGGGTCCAGGGATGACAGGGAAACATGACGTTGAATAAAAACAGGTGGGCCAGGGCCTTGAGAGGGACCAGGGCTCCCTGGGCAAGGAATTGAGTCTTGCAATTCTGCAGGCTTTAGGCTCAGGGGCGGGCTGTGGCTCTGGAATGGACTCAGGGGCGGACTGTGGCTCTGGAACGGGCTCAGGGGCGGACTGTGGCTCTGGAATGGACTCAGGAGCGGACTGTGGCTGTGGAACGGACTCTGGAGAGGTCTATGGTAGAGCTGTAATTGGGCCTTAAAAGTTAGGCCTGACAGTTCCTGAGCCCTACAGAATTCGGCCCGAGCCCAACAAGTACATTTTGATTGACAGCTTTTTAAAAGCCCGAACCCGTTTACAGCCCGACATTAGGCTATTCAAATGTGCGCACGCACACAGCTTTTGTCAAGAATGAGTAATTTATACATGTTTTAACAATTTATTAATGACTAACGTAGGCTATAGGCCACTTGGAAGTTGGAACAAAGAAATAAAATAAGTCCTCTGTAACATCGTAACATCTCACATATCCCACTGGCTCATTATTCTCATTATGCACATGGTCAAAACTTTTCCACACCTCAGACTTTGCTTTAGTTGCTGGTGCAACCAAAACGTAATCGCCAGAGGCAAGCCTCCGTTTCACCTCCTCAGCATCCATTTTCGCATCTTTCTCGCGCTAATCGGAACGCATCACATGACCGCTCATTTACCGCGCAAGCCCGAGCCCGGCCCGAGCCCGTGTAAAATGATAGAAATTAAGCCCGAACCCGACCAAACCCGTCGGGTCACGTCGGGTCCGTCAGGTTCGGGCAAAGATCTTCAGCTCTAGTCTATGGCTCTGGAACGGACTCTGGAGCGGTCTATGGCTCTGGAACGGACTCAGTACACTCAAAAGCAGGGGACCTGGCTAAAGACCCTGGCTGAAATTCCTTGTCTGAATGTACACAATTAAAGATTATATTCTGATTCTGAAAAAAACACTTTTTCAAGCCACCATATGTTCTCATGTTATATTCATGCATGTTATATTCATGTCTCATGGTATGTTGTGTACCTTTTCTATGTTTTACAAGGAGTCTTGTCTTTTACAATTACTTGTGTCACAAAGCACCACTTATTTGTTATGTTTAAATGATTGAAAATGACATGATCCTCAGATACAAACACAAATTTTTCCATCTACAATGTAATAAAATATATTATTCTTGCTTTATAGTCATATCAGGCTTTGTTTGGAGTCTTTGTGGTTGTTCATAATCACAATGAGCTTATTTTGTAGAACACACAGATAGTAAGGTTGATTTTCTGCTATGTTCAGATTTAATATGACATCATTGTGCTGTAAAACGATTGGTCCGTTCAGTGGGAGTAATGCAGTGTTTTGACTGTCTATCTAGTGTTTCTTTACTGGTACTTAGTGTTCTGCCTATTTGAACAATATGGTGTGATAAAAGATTAGCAAAGCATAGCAAACAGCTGACATTTGATGAAAACAGCACTGCAAAACATCTTAAATGTGGAATATTGTGATTTTTGGGAAGACCGCACATTCTAAACACTGACATACTGTACATATTACTAAGAAAGATGAGGACATGTACATCTATTGTTTGATCCTTAAACTTATCACAGGACATCTCATCTTTCACAACACTTTGAAAACTGCTTTTTAAAACAGTCGTTATTAAAATGACTGCTTATTACATGCACAATGTTTGCATAACGTAAAACCTGATATATTCTCATCAATGTAATTTGCTTCATAAACAAGTACACTATATGAACAAAAGTAGGCTATTGGGATGCCCTCTTATGAACAGGTTGGACATTACTTTAGCCATTTTCGTAGCACAAATCTTAATACTACAGCATATAATAATTTTCTGTGCTTCTAATTTTGAAGTTTTAACAGTTTAGGCAGGGCCTATGGTTAAAAAAGAAATGATTGCTTCAGTCTATAGTGTGGAGGAACTTGACTGGTCTGCATAAAGCCCAGAGTTAAACACCTTTGAGGGGCACAGTCAATTCAGAACAGAAAAAGACCCTTCCAGAACTGTTGCAACAGATGTGGAAACAAAATTCTTTAATATGGTGTTGTACATAAATGATGAAAGAATTTTAATTTTTGCGTTAACAATACCTTTTAAATAGTGTTAAACAGTAACAAATACAGTTGGGCTCAAGGCCCTTTCCCCCAAACACAATTGTGTACAAACACCTCAATGCCCAGTTTGAGTGTACACAACATTTATACATCAGGCCCCAATTACGCTAATCGTGTTTACCATGCACTTCAACTTTTTTCAATGATTAAAGACTATAGTCAACTTGCTTAAACAATAATACAATTTAAAACAGAATTCAAGCTAGTAGGCACTTCTTACTAGATTAAAATTGGTCACGTTGACAAATCTCACCACTGCCCCATATCTAGTTCACCCCCGCACCCAATTCTTGTTCACCACCCACACCAATTCGAAGGACTTTTACCCCACACTTTCCAAAATAAAGAAACCAGAGAGCAATGACTCTTATATATGGCTTTATTTAAGATTAGATTAGATCCATGTTTTAAAAACAAAACATGACAGACATACAATGTCAAAATCAAACAAAACAGTTGTTAATATTAAAACCAATTATTTTGTTGTAAAACAAAAACAGAGACACGCATGTGCCACCCTCTCATGCCATGTCCCAGAGAGAAACAGGTGGACTTTTGTCTCAGCATTCACCATTCCTCGAGATCAATATGTTGACCTTTAGTTCCCTATGACAACACAGAGGAAAAACAAAATGATTCAGTCTGTATTTATTGTACTGCTCACACAGTCAGCCGCATGACATTTAAGATACATTGCATTCCCATTTTACAGAACTTACACATTATCAAGACACAATGAGCATTCATTGGAATACGTGACTCCATCGGTCCCACACACAGGGTTATATTCTCGTGTGCACATGGGGAGGTTGTAAAGAGAGCAGTTAGGCTGTAAACAGATGCACAAATACAAATAACTGTTACATAACCATAAAGAATCTGATGGGTGATACTACATCAAGCCGATTTATTATATTAAAAAGTGTAGGTTTTTGAAGGTTGATTATCATTGGTTTAATCATTTTCTAAACTACATATCATGATTAGGCTGTGGCTATTGTGATGAGAGCATAGTAAACTTGTGGTTACTATGGTTAGGGTTTTACAAAAAAGAAAAAAAAAACACACGGTAGAAAATGATCATCCACCTACCTCTTTAGATCCATCAGGGATGACAGCGGTGGCGGCCAAAGCTAGAAACATACAAGTGTAATGTCAATACATACGTAAACTTTTAACATCTAAAATATTTGAATGACTGTATGCTACTGTAACGTTATACAAATGATTTCGATAAGTATCAGACTTAACGTTAGCTAAAACTCACCTGCCAAGCAAAATAACAGAACAATCCGTGCCAGCATGATGTCTGACTGTAGCGATGGTCTTACTGCGTGATAAATGAATGCCTTTCACGTGTGTGCAAGTCTTTTATCTCGCTTTTATTCCCACCCACACAGCCTTTTCAAATCTACAAAGAGCTAATTCATGCAGCGCTGCGCAAACCGATCGGCGAATGACATCAGGGAACATTGCGAGCTACCGTCGAAGCTGTTCTTTAGAAAAACTCTCGCGGAACTGGGATGTCATACGCGTGTTAGTCTGCGCAGCGCCGCATAAAGTCGAAATCACCAGTTTGGTTCATGATTATTAATTACGTACAGTGACGTTTCCGTGTTAGGATTTAGTGTTTGGTTGACATAGAGATGTTAATAAGTGGGTGGTAATCAGAAATTATTTTCCAAACATTATTTTTGAATGAAGGAATTTGACTTATTTGAATAATTATTAAAATAAAATTATACCTTTGGTATCGTTTGGAGTGGGACAAAGGAGTGATTGTGTGAGTTTCGTGTTGCAACGCACACCCACATACACACCACTTAAAACACACAATATGTATTATAAAATTACATTAACATATATTCAGGGAAGATAATAATATTAAAACAAGTAAAAAATCAAATACATACGTAGTAAAGCTCACAAATGCGTACACTCTTGATGGATTACTTATTCAGATAATCTATTATATTATTTTTGTGCAGTCTTAACTCAGTCAATAAAATCAAAAAGTTGGGTTTCTCATTAGCAAACTTGCATTTTTGAATGCCAATTATTGACTTTTGGTCAAAGGTATAAACAATTAATTACTAAATTCTATCTAAGAGTACATTTGCCCACAAGAGAGAACAGAATACTTTCATTATTAAATTTATACTTCAATAATTATACTTTTAGGTACAATGCTAAAAAATTCAAGTCGGTTTTATCAAAGTTATTACAGAAAATGCAGTTTAGGTTTATTTATTTATTTTAGTAATGATTAGCTGGGTAAAATCGGTTGACTCTTATTTTGAAAATGGGGACTTGTCGCCATTGCTGCGGTTTCTTTGTTGTTCACACTCACAGCTGAAAAAGTCAAGGGAGATACGAAGATGAGTGATCTTCAGTTTCAAACGCAAGAATACGCAACATATACCGTTTTATAATTCCTCAGGTCATCAGGTGGATGTGGAGGTATGTGTTGTGTCGTGGCATCCGAAAAAGAAACAGTTAAAGTGAGAAGCTCTCTGCCACTGGAATAACTATAGCCTAAACTATATTTGACGGTCTTCTGATGTTAATAGGTATTGTTGTCATAAAAACGAAGAGCATGTGTCAGACTCAGTCACTAAACATATTCATGTTGTCTCTGTATGGGATAACTGTAAACACAGATTTTACCATCCCAGCTAAAGGACATAAGACACCCCAGCGCTATAAATTTCCTCTTTTCATATTAAGTCTTATATACTAACTAACAGTTACCCTTCATAATTTTACGGGCTCTGAAATGTTTCTTATGATCTTAAAAATCTTTTGATATGATGCTTAAATGTTTGATATAATTTTTGGAGACTTGAAGAGTAATTGTGCCAACGTAATATATATTTAATTCGAAAATGTATTTTATTTTAAAATGTTTTAAGATGAAAACGGCCAAAAGAGCTCTGAATAGATGGGAACTCCTTCAGTACTGTTTGAAAAGCATCTCAGGTTGAGACCTCAGGAAGCTGCTTGATTACATGTACAACTATTTTTAATAATAGCTTCAAAGTTACATTTGTGTTACTTCTTAGTTTTCATGAGTTTACTATTATTCAAAAATGTGAAACGTATCAATGAAGAATAATTGACTCTAAACCTTTGAATTGTAAATGCACTAAATGTAGAGGACAGATGTTCCTGGAGGGCCATGTCCTGTCACTGTGAAACACACCTGAACCAGCTGATCGAGGTGTTCAGAATTATAGGCAGTTGTGTAATAAAAGGACACAGCCCTCCGGGATCGGCACTGAATACAGTAATGGAAATAGATGATTAACTCTGCTATTATGTATCTCCCTGTCCTCCTCCATTCAGTGTTTAACAACACTAATATCATTATATTAAAGTATCCGTGAGTAATGGTAAATATTTAAGCTCCCATTTTTCATAGTAATACTTTATGCAGTTTTTAAGCACCTGTTCCTCTTTGTCATACTTCAATAATTTTCCATACATTATTTTTCAGGATTGAATCAGGATGGACCAAGCAACACGAGATAAGCTATCCGAACTAGTTGAGGAGCTGACAACCTCCGGAGAGCCACAGCTTAATCAGGAGAAAATGAAGGAAGTGAAGAAAATTTGCAAGTATGAAGGCATTCACAGATCAAAGCTTTAAACGCATTGTTTTCTGTTCACACACTGTTGCAAGAGTAACGTTTTAAAGAAAACGCTTCAAAGAAAAGTTCATGCAAAACAACAGTTTTTGTATTTTGTGGAACACATTTTGAGAAATGGCTCAGTGGTTTTGAGTCCATACATTAAAAGTCAACGCGGGTCCATGTTGTTTGGTTTTCTACATTCTTCAAAATATATTCTTTTGTGTTCTTCAGAAGAAAGAAAGTTAGACAGGTTTGGAATATGGCTTTCAAACAATAACTTTTTTGTAATATACTAAATATTGTTTTTGCATAATAATATACAGTAGATCATGTAATGTTATAAGTACGTGTGTGTGTTTTCTTTTCGCATTTTTTTCTATATGCCCATGACTAGTTGTAGTTAAATTGTAACAGTTAATGCTTTGCATTACAGAGTTTCTAATGACTACATCGATCATTTCTACCACTTGATTATGACCCAGCTGAATCAGGAACATGCAGAAATTCGTCTCTCGGCCTTCCAGATGGTCAGCGAGCTGTTCAGCCGGTCACATCATTTCAGAATCCTCCTCATCACAAACCTTCAGGAATTCTTGGAACTAACAGTAGAAACGGATGTTGAGCAGCCTCTGCCTCCACCAAAAGAGGTGGCGAGGAAACTCAGGACTCTGGCCATCCAGACTGTGCAGTCGTGGCACGCTGCATATGGAGAGGCGTATAAGAAACTGTCTCTGGGATATAATTTCCTCAAACAGATTAAAAAGGTGCAGATCAGGCTCTACCTGTTCTGTGACTATCCTAATAAATTACACCAGTTTTCACCTTTATAGCTCGCATCACCTTGCCGGTTATATAATTCTTAAAATTCTTTATTTTAAGATTTTAAGGTCTGTTTAGATGTCCCTCCAGAATAGGCCTCTCAAATTCAAAGGACTTGTATTTTTCTTTAAACCTTAAACTTGTGACATAAGACTTCTTCCGAGTAAAGCATTGTTTGATCTTTTAAAAATGTTTAGTGAATGACAATGTTTATAAACTTAGTGTCTGTTATTGTCTGTGTTTATCGGTCTAGTCATGGAAGATCTAATTTAAAAAGAATCATGTTGATTTTTCACCAGGTAGATTTTCATGATGTTGAATCAAGAACTCTTGCAGAGAGGAAGAGACAAGAGGAGAAACAGAAGAGACTGGAAAGAATTTATAAAGAAAAGCTTGAAAGAGCCAAACTGGAGATGGAAGGTAAACTGTTTTTAACTGACTCATCTAGCTGTGATAAGGCAACATGGATCTGCTGATCCAAGGTGTATCATTTTTATTCTTAAAGCATTTTTATGCTTTATTTGTTAGACAGACATCATCACAGATAATAATATAATATAATGTTATATTAGATTCTTTAATCATGATTGTTTCAGGAATTTATTTAAGATGAGCAGTGTTTTAAAGGTCAGTTTCCAGGATGTAAATCAAATAAAAGTGGAAAAGCTAATCTTATAAATGGCTAATTTATTATAATAAATGTAACATTGCTAAATTGTTTACCTCCATAAATCAGTCATTTTAATTTATAACATCTGGACTTCAAAGGCCTTGCTCAGAGCAATGAATGATGTGCTGGAATAGTTTAAAATGGGAAAATAAGTTGGTAAAACGCTTAAGAGATCAAACAGTGTTTATATTCCGCAACGAGTCACAAGGTGCTCTGTTTTATTGTTTGTATATTGATGTGTCAACTGCAGCCCTGTATGTACTTTAGACTGCTGTGGCTCTCAGTCACCTGGATTACACACAAAAAAATTGAGTTTATTGAGTTATTTTTTAACTCTGAATAATGCATAGGCTTCAGGTTTGGACTATTTTAAACTGTTTTGGAAGATAAAGTTCAGAAAAAGATGAAAGTTTGAAAATAAGTGTATATGTAATACATCTGTGAAACCCTTCTTGTCCTGTTGTTAAAGGTCCAGCGTGTAGTTTTTTGGAGGATCTTTTGACAGAAATGCAATAAAATATATATAATAAAGACCTTACATAAATGCAGCGTTATGTTTTTATTATCTGAGAGTGAGCTATTTCTATCTACATACACCGCGGGTCCCCTTACATTAATTCATCATGTTGGTTCTACAGTATCCCTAAACGGACAAACTACAGAATGCGTTTCGTAAACACATTATCTCCTTCGGCAAAGAAGCGAAAACATGACGACATCTCAGTTCTGTGTCAGCTTCTGTAGTGCTTCAAAAGGGAGGGGTGGAGTGAGCCGTTGCTTTCAAGTCGCAACGTCACCACTAGATGCCGCTAAAATCTCCACATTGCTCCTTTAACTTTTGTTTTTATGTCTCCTCTATGAAGAAATGACAGCTGGCATTGAGGAAACGTTGACTGAGATGAACAACTGCATAAAACTGCTTGTGACAGACGACTTAAACCTGTTTAATGAGGAACCATCAACAGTTACTTCCTCCAGTGGATCTGAGGACACATCTGAGCAGCCATGCTGCAGTAAAGACCTCAGTCATGAACAGAGCAAAGAAACCACACAGAAGAAGAGTGACAAAGAGGAAAAAGACGAGTGTAGCTATGACAGCGACATGGAGGAAGTTCCCGATGAAAATGTGTTTCTGCGCAGCACTGGTTTAATGTCTCATAAATATCAGCTGGAGCTCAGTGTTGCTACAGGTACATCTTCATTATTAGTTGTGGTTTTTCCTCCAGCATAACTATGTAAGCGCAGTGCAGATTTGTGAAAAACCTGAATCTTGTGTGTAGATTTAAACATGAGGGAGACCGAAGAGAACGAGGCGCTGGTGAACACTGTAAGGGATCTTCAAAGACTCATCACAACCAGACACCTGCCACTGGTTCAGTCCTGGATCCAGGTACACCTCTCTTCAGCAAACTTTAAAAAAAAGTGTCCCCAAAATTTTAAATCAAGTTAAAGGGTTAGTTCAACCAAAAATGAAAATTTTGTCATCATTTACTCACCCTCATTTTGTTCCAAGCTTGTATTGCTTTCTTTGTTATGCTGAACACAAAGGAAGATATTTGGAAGAATGTCAGAAACCAAACAGATCTCATCCCTCATTGACTCCCATAGTATTTATTTTCCCTACTATAGCAGTAAATAGGGGATGAAATCTGTTTGGTTACTGACATTCTTCCAAATACCTTCCTTTGAATTCAGCAGAACAAAGAAAGTCATACAGGTTCGGAACAATCTGAGGGTGAGTAAATGATGACAGAATTTTCATTTTTGGTTGAACTATCCATTTAAAGTCAAATTTCTGTGGAGCAACTGAGCATCTTAGACAATCTGCAAAATAGATGACACGATTTGTCAACCCTTTAATGTGTGCAGAATATATTATACATGTATTTCATGGGACCGCATCCAACAATGAACTCGTTTAGCTGCTTTATATGTGGAATTTGCTTTCAGGTTTTTACAAAGGTTGGTGTTGAGGAAGAACTGATGCGTAGAGCCACGGAGTTGAAGAAGTCACTGGAGAATACTTTGAGAAAACAAGAGCACCTTCACATAGACTACAAGAACAGAGAAAGGAGAGTGGTGAGTTTACTATCAGTTGCAAACTGTCACCAAAAGAGGGCGCCATTTCCTAATTCTTCACATATTACCATTCAGTGTAAGCGGCTTGTTGGAAAGAGGACTGTTTGCGCTACAGAAACGTGCAATACGAGGCTGAAAATCGCCGAGGACGCTAGTTGTATAGCGCACACGTTTGAGATTACAGTGTTTATGATATTTGGTCCAACTCTGAAGACAAGCATCTTCTCGTTGGCACGCGCAGGGAGGTGCGGCTCACGCGTTAATGGAGATTTGCTCACTGTAAGGTGGAATGAGACACGGCGAGCAGTTAGGAGACACATCATGACATACGATATCCGTTTTAACTCGGTGAAAAGAACAGGCAGGTTAGAGAGAAAAGAGGGCCGTGACATTGACAAAGCGCTTTACTGCACGCCAGGGAGCTTTATCACTCTCGCCGATGATTTTCAATGTGAAAAGTCAGTGCTGTGTGATAAAGAAACAACTAAAAGGCCTTTATCATAATTAGTTTTTCCCTTTTAGCCTTAAACGCATTCCATTACTTTATTCCCCGTATCATTGCTCTGACATGGGCGGAATTGCTTTCGACTCCAGAAACTCCTGCCGATTGGAGAGCTGAAAACATGTGTGGTGTAAAATGACTTTTTATACAGTAATTTCTTGGTTTGCTTTTATTGTCTGAGTATTTCAGCATGGTTACAAGTTTTAGCTATGGATGTAACTGAACACACGACTGGTTAATTTAAAGGGGTCAAATGACAGGGCTAAAACGAATATTATCGTTTCTTTTAGATGTAATGCAATGTGTATAGACGATTTAACATGCCTTGCATGTTTGTATCTCCTCTTTGCCCCGCCTCTCTGAAACGCGCAGATTTTTGACAAAGCTCATGGCTCTGAAAAGCGAGGTGTGCTGTGATTGGCCAGTTAACCAGTGCGTAGTGATCGGTCGAATACTGCAAGCGTGTGACGGAAATGTAACGCCTCTTACCATATTTGGAACATCCGGTTCTAAAGCAATTGTACTGACAGGTACGCCCATCTTAATTGGGTATACATTTGGGCGGTCTTAGTCAAATCATACCACCAACTGATGTAGATTTGTGGGGGTGTGGTTACACGAGGCGTTTCAGGCAGGTCCGGGTGAGCATTCGCTTTTAGATAGAATGCATCTTTTTTTCCCACACTTTAATTTGTGCAATTTTACCTGTCTAATACATGCATGGGCAACTTATAACACACCAAAGACACAGAAAAACACGTGTTCTCGCCATATGACCCCTTTAAGTTTTCTCCACATGGCAAACTTCAGGAGCTGAAGACGTTTATAAAAAATGTCAGTATGAAATCAGTGTGAGAGATCAATTAGTTACCTCGAGCTTTAAACTTTGAAACGTCAGTTATATTATATTAAACGTATTTACCCTTATACAGATTTAAATAATGTGGATTTAAAACTCATTTATGGCCGTCTATAATCAGTGGTCACTGAGATTTCAAAATACAAGTTTCAGTTTGCTTGGAAAAACTTAAGTATTTAAGTAATAAAACATTTTAGGAATCAAACAGAATTTCATAGGGACCTGCCCCAGGAAGCCCAGAGCATGTCCTCATCTCAAAGAGACCTTTATTCTGTACTGCGGTCAGCTAGCCCTCTAGGCCATACACCTGAGTTATTGGCTTGCCGTAATAATTTGCAAGACCTTCCTCGTAAGAGAGAAGATTAGCATATAAATAGCAGATGCACAGAGCGCCATCACAGCTGAGTACGTTTAATTTTTGGTTTATAAGATTAAATGGATTTTTAAATGCATAGCCATCAAACTTGGCCAAAGACAAATGAAGTGTATGGCCGGTTTGTCCGAGGCTGCCTCCCCGGCTCATTTTTTAAAAGGATAACAGACTTGCTTAAGGAGTGTGCCTGGCCGACGCTTCCCTGGGCACAAAGTAATTGAGATTGCTTACAGAGTTAATTAGACCCCACGAAATATATTGGAGGGCGCGAAGGCGCTTTAGCACTGCTGGAATGTGTTTTCCGACGTAAGTAAGGGACGTTTAACCGGAAGCTCATTATCTGGACTCCTCTCAGGTTGGGGGACTGAGGCCACAGCGTGATCGATAGAGTTCACCGGGAATAACCTACCTACAGGAGTGCATCACCTATTATATTTCAAATTATTCTGATATGGGCTCAAGACAGCAGTCTGAGAAGTTTGAGGCAATACTGATTGTATTTTTAATTATAATATTGAATAAGTTATGTATTTTAACAAATTTGCACAATGTTGTACTGAAACCACCTGAAATGTCCCAAAAAAGAGCCACTAGCTACATTATGTTAATTAAACAGTTTTTTGCTGAATTAAATAGACTGATTATGTTAACCAAACCAAATCAATTTAAAAAAAATTGTGTTTCTGATTGTATAATAAATGTAGTTGTATATTGATGCTTTTATTATTATTGAATAGTTTTTAGAATAATATTTTCAACTAATTAACATATTAATACTAATTACTATGTTTATATTCAATTTAGTAGTTTACAACTACTAGGATGTGCCAAATTCCCAGCATCTTCTGTGTCGTTCCCTGAAAACATTTCTGTAGTATTTTACTCAACTTTTGTAATAGATTTTGTTTTCTAGACGCACAAAGCCAAAGAACAGAAATGTTTTAAATGCAAAGGAGACACTTGGAGGTAGGCTCAATATGTCAACAACACTCGTGTCAGCAAAAAAAATCCTCCATACAGAGACTCATTTTCAGCGTGTACACACACACTCCAGTCGAAGAATTATAATTCTGCCATTGCTAGCTGACAGTGCTGATTCTATCAACTGAATTAAAGTGAATTCAAAGTAAAATAATGTTTACTGCGCTACACTTTCTATTGTGTAAGAAATATTTTCTGGTCTTTAATCTATCAACAGAGGCTTAACTGCTTTGGTGTAAATAAAGAGTGCACATATATAAACAAAATAATGATCTGGTTTGTGGCTGTTGGCAACACAAAATAAATGCAGAAAAAGAATGATTTTGTTTGCATTGAGCTCCAGATTGCAAGTTCTGTAAACGGCACCTAAAATTCATCGTACAGAATGACAATTTTGTATGGTGTTGGATGACAAGTTTCTAATGTTCGCGGCTGAAGTGCAAGACCACGAATGTGCATTTTTCTTAATGCACTCCAAATAGGGTCAGTTTTGATCAGATGTTGACATTAAACTATGCTTCTTTTGTTTTACTGATGTTAGATAAAAACTATAAGACCTGATCATTTGAAGTTTAGGATTATTTCCTCTTCCCATCCACATAACAGCACAGATATTATTGTGTTTACTGTGAGAGGAGAATCTAGTTTCTGAACCAGCGCCACCAGAGCACATAATTGAGACCTCATCCAAAGACAGTTTATACCTCAATCCTGAACTGTCAACATCGCCGGCCTGCAACCATAAAAAAATCAAAATAAAAAAGGAAAGCAAAGCGCGCTCGGGTCTTTAGTAGGCCTCGGTTATATTGAGGTAATCACGGAGACAATTAGACGGAATAAATGGAAAAGGCACGCTAGAGAAGCACACTTTTATCAGTGCCCTCGAAAAGGAAGGGCACACAGATTATGTATACCGTTTTATGAAAACGACCCCCATATTTAAAAACTGGCATTCTGTTATGCATTGTAGCGCGAGAGGCGGTTAAGCACCTTTTGCGTAAATTAAAAGGCATAAATTCTGTTTAGCGCTAATGCAGACGTCTCCGCAGCCTGAACGCCCTCGTCTGAGGAGCGGGGGTTGTAAAAAGAGCCTTGAGTTGCTTTTCACCTTTCATAAATTCCAGGCTGGGGATTTCTGTACCTAAAAAAAGTCATTTGCAGCCCGGTGGCTCATTGCTATTCTCCGTAGATTGATGGTGGTCATTTACCCGGCAGTGGAAGTTAAGTGCCGCTGTCATTCCTGAGGAGCGTAATTGGGAGGCTCCACAGGTCAGTGCTGGTGACAGGTTTCTCTTTTGATTAGTGTTCGAGTGATAAGAAAACTTACAGCGCCGGTGATGGATGAGCAGGTGCACAATGAAACTCACCTGCCTGCCTAAACCATGAGCCGGCCTCCATTCGTCTCCGGCACTTAAAGACACCTGCAGCTGGATTACACTGCGCGCTTGCTTTCCAGAGTTTTCAGATGAACGCTGATTTGATCAAACCCACTAGACCGAGTCTGTTCAGCTTCAGATATTCTTCAGAAAATGTTCAAATATCTTTTTTGCGGTATCGTTCATTCGTAAAAAGAATCGATGATATCATCAAAAATGCACAATACTTCAAGTGAACCGGAAGTCGACTTCCATATTGTGTTGTTTTCCGAGTGGAAATGGAAAATCAAATCATAAAAATAGAGGGTGTGACTTGTTTATTTACTGTGAATTGATTGGACGTACAGTATTTGACGAGTGTGTTTTATTCAGAAATGGAACTGGCAACAGACTGACAGTAAGTGGGAAGGGGATTAACGGACGTTTTGCTTAAGCCGTCAAACTGATGTCATCAGGGAAGAATCACCAATCCAGAGCCAAAGTGCATTTTCAGGTTTTGATTAAATATTACAGACATTTTTTTTGGATTGCACAGATTGTTGTAATTGTTCACTATAAAGTCGGGCTGTCAAACAATTCATCGTGATTAATCGCATCCAGAATAAAAGTTTGTGTTGACATAATACAGGTCTGTGTACTGTGACTATTCGTTTTCTATTTATAAGAACATACACATACATATATTTAAGAAAAATATATAAACATTAATATATAATTTAAATTATTGATAAATATAAATAAATGCATGTCAATATTTCCTAAATATGTATACATGTGTTAAAAAATACAAAATGAATAAGCACAGAACATTTATTCTGGATGTGATTAATCGCGATTAATCGTATGACAGCCCTACTATAAAGCTAGTTAACTGTTAAAAGGAGCAATCCTTACGTTTTTGGTTACAATTAACACATTTTTTTAGTGCAGTAAACAGAAACGGTAAGCTTACATAAGCTTATAATATTGATTTAGCCTATGTAGAGATAAGTATGTCGCGTAACCTGGAGTTTCAAACAGAGATGGCAATAGAGAGGCAATACTCAAGGATTGCAACTTTAACAATTTCTTTAAACTCTTGCCGAAGGTTTTAGCAATAACAGAGACACAATAGATCAGGCTCCATGACTTCAGAAGTCTTCTAGTCAAGGTTCTTAAAGCCTGCATCGGGTCGCCTCTAAGAGGATTTGATCTGTGTCTGGTGTTGAGTTGATCTCTTTATAGTGATTGTAACCACTGAATTTAAGACTAAGAGTCATTATCACCTCATACGCTCCTCTCTTTTGTAGAGCAACCTGCTCAAAGATGTTATCGATAACATATCTAGCTTAGAGCCGGACATCCAATATTAGATCTGTCTTCAAACTGTTAGTTAAAGATCCTGATATGATTTTCTGCCTCCTTGTGTTCAATCGGAGAAATGCTGCTTAACATAACAAGCACTATTTTAAACAGACCCAGTTAGCAAAGACAATAGACTACAAGTAGAAAAAAATTGGATGTGGTCAACTGGAAATTCTATTAAGAGTTTGAATTCAAATGTTAAGAGTCCCACATTAGAGTTCGCTGTAAATCTCGGGAATATCCCGAGGCCACTGTGAATATCCCATCCGAGTGTTAATCAACTGGAGAGAATTGCAGACGTCTTTTTAAACCGCCAGCAAACAAACACTGTGTTGCAAAGAGTCAAACAAAAATAACAGACAATTTTCCCATCAGTAGTTTCATTGAATGAAATGTAAAATGCAATTGTTGATTATGTCTGTAAAACAAAGCAAGAGAAAGTCTCACGGTTCGGTTTTCCCTCACACCATGCAAACTTAAGGTTACAAATCTTATTTTCGTATCATGACTGCAATTACAAACTGTATTTTTCCAAACTAGATGAGAGCTCCTGAGGAGGAAGAGGAGGAGGACGACGATTTTGAAGAGGTGCCGGAGAAGGAGGGCTACGAACCACATATTCCCGAGCATCTGCGGGTCGAGTACGGTGAGTTTGTTCAGGTGCAGATAACAGAGGGGACCCCCGTAATCCAAATGATCTCTCGTGGAATATCGGCACACGGTTGTCTCAAAGCAGAGATGAGCCACGGAGTCTCCCGGGAAGCCTCTGTTTGTTTTGAGTTGTGGATTTGAAAGCGACAGGGTTTAAGAGCCGTATTACGAGTAGAAAGACGAGTTCAGTTCAGATGCACAAAGGGAAGTGTGTGAAAAGGTGTAAATTAGGAAATGTTAGTGCTTAAAAAAAAAAAGTTTTACTTGGTGCCAGAAATGACAAATATACTAATTATAAATATATAATTTTCTAGGCTCATTAGGCAAAATATATTTTCTCTTCTTTTCATTTATTTGCATAATTTTTTTCTTTCGATTTTGAGGTGAAATAGGGTCTGGCCATTTTTCCCAGGAGTCACCCATCATTTCAGAATGACCGAAATAATCATCTCCATCTTTGTAAAAACAGCTGCACATTTAATGAACTCTGGGAACAAATCACTGTAAGCCTTCCTTAAATCAATTATAACCCGGAGCCGCCAAAAGAAATCTGTTTTGACAGCTGAGTGTTTGTACATGCGGAAGATTCTTGTCCATCTGTGCAAGGACAGCTCTATTGACAAGAAGCCACAGGCCAAAGACAGAGGTCAGACGATAGGTCAATTACCACATTATATTTGACCTCAAATCCCGTCCAATTTTGAATTTACCGTCGTGAAATAATCGATTGCAAGGTGTCCTTTGGACGTGGATTTTTTTTCTTCATTCATTTGCTCTCGCCATCTCTAAGGAGAAGATTCATTAGGATATCATTTCGACGACTGCTGTGAGCCAAGCTGCTTTCTGCAGTAAAGTATGTAATGATCAGAGCGCCGGCCATGCCAAATTAACAATGCAACGGTGTTAATGAGCTCCCATTAGCTCCCAGTTGTAATTTACAGCGCTCACCTGCCTCAGCGCGTTCATTCACAAACCAAACCATCTGCTAATCTGAGACTAGACCTTGTCTTAATCTCACACCATAACAATATTTTACACAAAGTACTTTTTTCGGTTTATTATTGGTAGAGGGGCATGCTCGTGGGCACACAGGGCATTGCTGTTCTCTTGAGGAGGTGTGCCAAGTACGTGGATATTTGGGTGCTGTAAGGTTTTTTTTTTTGCGTTTTGGGTGGTTACCAGGGTTCTGCATCTGCAGAGATTCTTTGGTTGCATATTCTTTTGACTTGGACTCTTTTCATACACTTCATGGTCGACCAGGTAAAAATCACTTCACTTCTGCATCATAGCCCGCATCACTTTCCGATGCAATGATTGTAAAAAAAATGGTTGCCTTCAATTTTTGAGTTAATGGGCTCTATGCATGCGTGACCTCCGCATTCCACAATAAGTACCCTAGGCAGTTTCCGGTTGTGGAGACTTAAGCAGCGGGTATACTTCACTTTCCGCGTCCGTGTCTGTCTCGCGCACAAATGCGTCCGCACAGCTTCTTGAGCATACTCAATCGTAGATACACGTGGATAGACGAGTTCGACACATGCGCAGTACGTCACCGAGTCGACTCGGCTGATTCAACATTTTTTCATGCATGCGCTGTTGTATGCGTCCCGTCCGCGGACCCTCCTGATGATGAAAATTATGTCAAGCGGGCAGTGCGCGGACGGCCGGACTATACTTTTGCCTTTAAAGCAGAGAGAAATGGGAAAATTGTTACATTTTGCGGAGGCTGTACATTGTGACACACAGCAGTGTTATATAGAAGTGCAGTTCTGCCGTATTTGAAATGATACTTTCATAAATTAACATTTCGTTATAACATTCAAATACGGTAGAACGCCACTTCTAAATACCATGGCTGTGTGCCGCAAATTACATAATCTGCTAAATTTAACTATTTTTTTATTTTTCTATTTATCTTTGCTTTAAATCTCCCCAACCGGAAACTGCCTTGGGTTCTTCATGTGAAACGCGGAAGTCACGCATGCATAGAGCCCATTGAATGATAACTCAACGAATCTGATGCAAATTAGTTTTTTTTAATTGAATTAACTCAAATTTCTAAGGCAACCAGGTAACTTACTTTTTGAAGTTGAATCAACAAAAAGAAAAAAATGTACAGTGTCCGTACCAGTTTTTAAGGGTTAAGGGTTTTGTCAAGCCTCCAACCCCAGGGATGAGCACAACAGAAACGGTGATGAATATTTTCGCAAGCACCACTAATCATCTCATAACACAGTGAATCATATCTGAGAGGCTAGTTCGAGCAATGTGCTTTTCATTTCTTTGCTGTTGAATCAAAGGTGAAAAGCCGTTTTCTGTTGTACAAGCAGAAGAACGCAGATTGGAAATGGAAATTGCGCATTAAGAGCGCGACCACTGGCAATCTAATTTAAATACTCCCAAAACGGGACGCATAAAATATCCATCTGATTTACTGCCAGGTTAACTCCATCATTTCGAATTTATCAATCGGGGCAAGTTAGTATCAGCACTTTCATTTAATATTACATCAAGCTGTCAAAGGAGCCCAGCTCATCTGTAGCTAATCTTTCCTTTTCTCCATTCAGAATCACACCGGCTCTCTCATCCAGAGAGAAACGCTTTCATTCGGTCCGTTCCTCTCTCTCTCTCTCGCCGTGCCTTTCACCATCAAGCTTTTTTCTATCCCTTTATCCCAGCGTTCCTGTCAGGACGTTATCTCTCTGAAAATTTACATTTTAATTACAAGGCCTGCTGAACTCAGGAAAATCAATAACGCCACCATTGGCAGCTCCACTCGGTGTCTACTGCTGGGCCTCTCTATTTCCTCTTATTGATTTATCTCTTTAGCACCTGCAACTTTATTGCTTCAGACAAATAGCTACCATTTGGTCAATTTGAACAGAAAAAGAAAGGATTTGGTCGTATTTCTTGATTCCGCACACTTGAGCGCAGCTATGATGCACTCACTCATTGAAAGGAATTGAACCCGGATTAACTGTTTACACCAGAAAGATGGAGAGCGTAAGAATCCGGCCATACGTTTTTTTCCCCCTTTTCCCTGTCTCAAACCCACCCTGTCTTCTTGTTGGTTTATTGTTGGACATTTCATCTTTTTTGGTATAATTGAAAAACTGCAAACTAAGAGAAACGGGTCATGATTTCATGTAGATAAAAGTAGATATATTGAAATTAGATACAGTGGTGTCCAAAGGTCTGAGGATGCAAAAAAAACGTACATTTAAAATTTGAAAATGTTTCTTTTCCTGTTCTGTTTGTTCTTAGCTCACATGCTGCAGTATCACGTTTTAAATTTGGGTGACTTCCGATTGGTTGTCAACTGTTTCTTTATTGTTATACTGTAGGTGTGGTGTGGACACCACTATTCTCATAAATTTAGGGTGATTTTCAAACCTTTTATCTGTGAAATGATTGTTCTTTGTGTGAATGGGCCTTTATACTTTTGGGTGTATGTTGAACAGAATTTGGAGCAGATGTGGTCGCAGTAACTGCGGTGTGTATCTGTGTGCACTGCAGCTGTAGGAGGTTCAGTGGTCAGGTGTCTGTTAATCCAGGAATTTCATTTCCCCTTTGATGCCGGGCAGATTTAGAGCGAGTCTTAGATCTTTGTGCCACTCTTAAGACCACCCATGCTTGAAGTTTTAACAAAGTTTAAATCAGATTTGTATAAATAATGGCACTCAACGGAAAAAGTGTTTTGAATTTACATGTATGCAGTGATGCAAGTGAGGTAATATCGATTTCTTTATGGCCTTCCTCTTGTTTACTCAAAGGTCTTGATGACGTTCCTTCAACCTCGGCCACTGTGGCCAAACCAAAGTCATCACAGCCTGCAGTGAGGCGTTCTGCACCTGTCGAGTCCATCAGCCTTTCTCGACTGAAGAGGAAGATGCGTGATGAAGAGGAGGATCCCACCTGTGCTGCTGCCACGATGCGTGTGCTCAGACAGAAGCATCATTTAAGGTGCCGCCATCACTGCACTGGTTTATATGGGATGTGACTGTAGATTCAGCCTTGCCGACTACCTGACCATTTTAAATTGTATTATCAATGATATCGCTTGACTGCCTTGTGGGGATTTGGCAAAGCATGTTTGTTATAGATTTTAGCTCAATTAATGTTGTTTCAGCAAATTCGTATTTGCTTTTTTTATGATATTTCATAAAACATATCATTTTGGTTGAAACGGCATTGTCAAACATCAATAATGCTAATCCTAAACACCATATATGATATGTACTGACATCATATCTGATGGCCTTTCGAATGCTTTCACTGTATTAGTTTAAACATGAGTCCTATGTGACAGTTAAAAGCAGTTTTTGATCATTGTATTTTTAGGATCAGTAGATTTAACTGTGTCCTGGTCGTTTCAGCGTGTCTGGGGGTTCAGCTGAACCTGCGGCGGGCAGCAGTGATCAGGGGGACAGGAACAAAGAAGAAGCCCCCATTGTTCCATTTGGTGTGGATCTTTATTATTGGGGAGAGGAGCAGCCCACTGCTGGCAAGATCATCAAGTACAGTCATATTCATAAGAAACATCCGAGCATATGTGTTTATGGCTGAAATATTCCCTTCTGAGGTTACGTGTGTTTGTGTCAGGGGTGCTTGTTGCAGTGTTTGTGTGTCATGTGAAGTGGCCACTAGAGAGCACCATTGTCTGCGACTTCAAATCAATTCAATTACTGAGGATGATACAGCTCCATCTCTAGCTATACAAGCAGAGTTCCCACACTATTGGACAACCTTTAGGCATTGGGGATTTAAAATGTTACATTTCTTTCTTGTCTCATTTACATTTTTTTACCTTTTTCTTATTTACATTTGAAATTTCTATAATGAAATTACTTGGAAGTTACTCTCAACTTTAAAATCCACCGCAGTTTCCACGAAAGGATTTTTGGAAATTTTTTTGTGGTAATCACAAATGAATGATAAATTCATGAAATTCATTGTTCAAGAGTTGATCAGCTCCCTGTCCTCACTGGTTTCAGATACACATCCCAGCACCGGTTCTGGGTTCCTCATGAAGTGGAGGAGGAGTTGGACAACAAGGAACTGTCTGAACAGATGAAGTCCAGGTACATCACCTTCGCTGGCACCTTCAAACCTGTGGAGCACAAGTGCCGAGCGCCGATGGCGAATGGATCTCTGTGTGAACGTCAAGATAGAGTAAAGGTAAAAAAAAGAAAGCAACATTACCATGATATTAAACAGAATAGATGTCTACTTTTGGCCCGTAATGCTGCATGTAAACCGATGCTTTGTATTGTCATTGTGTTGAATGTCTGTACTAGAAGCTTCCAACACCAAAGAAAATTCCTTGTGTGTGCAAGCACACTTGGCAATAAAGCTCTTCTGATTCTGATGCTGATTGAATAAAGCACTGCATTTCTTTGCGGTGTAATTTTAGTGCCCATTCCACGGATGCATAATCCCGCGGGATGAGCTGGGCAGGCCGATTAACCCTGAAGATGCACTCCGGTTGGAGAAGGAAAAGAGAAAACGCGAAGAGGAGCAGCCAGGTTTGACAGTTTATGCAAAGCAGTTTAACGTCGCTGTCAGACCTAGATGTTCACAATATAGCAGTTCTTGCCACACATTTAAAGCAATGTTTACACCGCGAACCCTCATGGTGCTGTTCTCCATACCTTAAAAGCACAGTAACCATAAGTTTGCAAACGGGAGCCAAACGGTAACTTTGTGTAGGGAACAAATAAATGTAGTTAACTTAAAGGGATAGTTCACCAAAAAATGAAAATTCTGTCATCATTTACTCACCTTCGAGTTGTTCCAAATCTGTATGAATGTCTTTGTTCTGATGAACACAGAGAAAGATATTTGGAAGAATGCTCAGTGTTTGCACTACCATTACCTTAGGGGGGTGCCCCGCCCCTCCAACGGCACCTCCCGCCCCCTTGAAGGTCAAGTTAATTAAATGTTTTATGTTGCGTTAGATCACAAGAGAAGTCATTTAAGGTTATCTTTCCTATATAACATGTCTATACCTTGTTCTCGTATTAAACAAACTAAATAGCATTATGGTATTTATCTTATTTACATGGCGGCATGTCATTTCTACACACACAGACACGTGCGCGCACATACACAGGTAAGGACACTTTCACCAGCGGACAGAGAGCGCGTGTGGGAAAACATGTCGCGTCAACCACCTGAAAAGCAGATAAAAAATTGCGTTTTTAAAAACTCCCGGGGTGGTGAAAATACGCATGCCCTGCCCCTGACAAGCAACAGTCCAGTTATCACTGGATGACAGGTTTTCACCCAGCTTATCCTTCCTTCCATCCGGACCGCGAGACATAATGAACCATTAAAAAAATCTTTCTGTGGTTTAAATTGAGCAGCGCGTGAACATAACTGAGATGTACACATCACGCGCACTCAGGGACATTTATGTTGATTATATTTTGCTGCTATATCATCTAATATCTTTATTTAGCGCCAAACGCGCTTCATTTTAACCCTTTCCGCTCTGTGAGCGCTGCTTCTCCAGCCAAAGACACGTCGCATGTAAAGACCTGCAGACACCAAGAGCAGGTAAATGTACACTTTTTCTGTAAGGCTTAAGTAAACGAAAATGCAGCAGTAATAAAGTATTTTTAGCTGTCAGTCAGTTTACTGTTTGCTATATAGGTTTGCCAAACCAATTTGCCCCCCATTGACTCCCATAGTAGGACAAAATACAATGGTAGTCAAAAGTGCCCCAGAACGGTTTACTATTTACATTCTTCAAAATGTCTTCTTTTGTGTTCAACACAACACAAGAGTGTTTTTTCCTACTATGGGAGTCAATGGGGGGCAATATCTGTTTGGTTACAAGCATTCTTCCAAATATCTTTCTCTGTGTTCATCAGAACAGTGTGCAATGAAGGATCTTATTGAAGGAAAAATTGCTTTGTTAACGGATAGTTCATTTTGGGACTTATTAATTGGTAAATATTTTTGTTTTTAACTTGGATGGCACAAGGATGAGACGATTGAGAGAATTTTCATTAAAGCACATGGAATAGGCCAAATCCTACGCATCCGTGACCCGCGGTTCCTTTCTTAAGCACACTGAGTGGACAACAGACCAATCGGGAGGAAGGATGGGGGGACTGATGGAATCCCATCCAAGTCATCATCAATACACAGATAATAGGACAGAGTGCATCTCACTCAGTCTCGCCGCTTTCACTTTTCTCCGTCTCTTTCTTTTCTCGCAGAGTCGGGTGCTAAAAGCCAATTAAGTAGCGTCTCGCTGCTGTCACTGGAGCGGCGGATGTGCTTTCTTTGGCCACAGTTTACTTGTTAACAAACAGTTATCTGAGGTAACTGACTTCAGGCACCCGCTGACCACTGGCTTGTGAAATAGCATCTTTTGTAACTAAGTAAGCTATCGATCCCCTCCGACTCCATCACGCCCTCTGCCCGTCGACATGCCGGTTGTCACGGTGACCACGAGACACTCCACCCACGCTCCGGTACTGCCAGCATGTGCGTGCCGGCCTTCAGTTCCCTGACTGAATACTTGCTCCCCCGCTGGGCCATTGATTTCTGTGTCAGCCCTTCTAAAAAGACTTCCAAGATGCTCATGTCCACTATGGCTTTACTATAGTAACCATAGCTTTTTGGGTTCATTTGAAGTATAATCATAAGAAAACAAATTTACCATGTCTCACTATACTAGGAACTGCAGTTTAACCAGTTTAACTTTGTATATAATGTGCAGTAACCGTGGTTTTTGGTGGATTGATTACCATTTGTATTACCTAAAGTACATACTTTGTGTACATACTTTATATACACTTTCAAAGGGGTGATTCTCAACGTTGTGCTTTAATGCACTGGGTAGAAGTTTCAGATTTGTGTTGCAACTTTTTTGGCCCGATTCACAAGCGTAAGCTTATTTGAATGAATTTATCAGTTCATGTTGTGGCCTTGTGAAGAGACCTTCAACTGGTGGATGAAAAATACAAAAATGAATTAAAAATACATACATTGATGCATCACAGCAGCCTCTCAAAACGTCATTGCATTGTGATGTCATCTTGTGCACGTTCAGAACACTCACGCGTGCTTAAGAGAATTTTTTTAATCTATTTTGTGCTACAGCCTTAAGGGTACTGGGGGGCAAACATTTATATTTCATTGGCCAAACATTTGCTCACTTGTGTCTTTGGTCTTAGAGTTGGTGTTTGCCTTCCTAATTTAATAAGAGTATGGAGTGGTGTTAACGTCTCATGATAGCATCATTTTGCCTTTGAATGGATTTTCAAAAGACGTGACTGCAGCTGTCTACTGTGATGCTGGTGTGCGTATGCATGCGACCTCGTCCCCCTCAGACGCGAACCGATGACAGAGTAGTGAGCCCTTCTGCAGGGCTTAAGTTAAATGCAGACCCCCCCATCATCTTCACTGCGGGATGGAGCTCCTGAAGCCTGGACTTTATACAGGGATGGATGGCCGCACTCGTGTAACTGGGCCTTTCACCTCCATAAATCCTTATAGGGAACACCGACTCCCTCATATTAATTTGAAAGGCGTTTGAAAAAGCTGTTTGTTGCATGCATGCGTTTCACTACAGACTGATGAACCGCAGTGCTCCATGCAATTAAACACTTTTGAGATTGTAAATAATTTAACAGCGACCATTTTGTCATTGCAAGATGTGCATGTATCAAATTGCCTAATATAAAGTACTGTAGATGATTTAAGTTTGGGGTCTTTTTGAGACCGCACAAGATTCACACAGCGCACCATTTGGCAAAATTAGCAACTCTCGAGGGCGACCAGTACTGCTACTTTACATTTAAACATTTAACAAATCAAACCGGGCTTCAAATTTTCATGGTGTGCTGTTGATGTTGTGCTGAAAACATAGATAAATAAGAAAACAAGTTCATCCAAAAATGACACTCACCCTCATGTCAGTCCAAATATGTAGGACTTACTTGTGCAGAACACAAAAGAAGATATTTTGAAGAACTGATCAACACTAACCCCATTGATTTTAATGGAATGAACACATTCAAGTGTTCACATTTTAGTGATTGAGACATTTCTCACATACGTGAACTATTCCTTTAAGACTGTCTAGTTAAGCTTGATTTCAAGTCGCTTATCTACATTTTTCTCCAAAAAGTATAACATATTATTAAAATTGCACACACAACATTCCAAATTCACAGCATCACGTGTTAAGTGAAATTTCGTTTGAAGGTTGATCGATGCCCTGATCTTGTTTTTGACATGTTGTCATCACAGTATGACATGCCCCTTTTAAAGAAATATGCTCAATTCTTTGCACATTCATGTCTGGATCACTAAACGCTTCTCTCGTTGGCTCAGATTGGCGAGACCCAGAACTCATGAGAGAGATTGAGGCAGCGACTGGAGAAGATCTGGGCTCCTCAAAGACATACGGCAAGGGCAAGAAGGGCAACAAAGGAAAGTCGAAGAAAAAGTACCCAAACCTTACAGACTTGAAGCAAAGTGCCAACACTTCTCGCTCCAGGCTAGAGAAGAAAGTCTTCAACAAGTAAGTAATTGTACACTACAACAAATCTGAATTTATTATTTTTTCAGTTATTTAAAATTTTGTAGTGTATTGTGTTGTGTTTAGTGTTAATGGCAATGTCCTTTAAATGAACTGATAACGTTTCCATTATGTTTTTTTACAGTGTAGATGTTTATTATTAAAACTGGAAGTCTGGTGTTTTTAAGTATCTGGTGTGAACTGAAGAGTGACCATATGCATTTATCGGCAGTTTAGTAAATGAAGACTTTGAATCTTATTTCTGTGGTTTCCTTATAGGAGCTCTATGAGACGAGTTACGGACGTCATGAACAAGATGGACAAGAGGAAACATGAGAAATTTGCAAATCAGTTCAACTATGCACTGAATTTAAGAATACAGCCATAACCCTATAGGCCAGTGTTTACACAGTCAATAAAGTGCAGCTCTCAGCATCAAAACAACACTATGCCTTAAATCAAGTCATTTGAAAAGCATTTGATATAAACTCTGTACATTTATACAATTTATAATAATGGGTAATTTATTTGTGGTTTTATTTTTGTATGGTCTGCATAGAAAATAAGGACTGTTAAACAGTTAATTTTAAGTGATATTTTAAATAACACCATGTATTTGTTTTTCTTTTTTCACAATTTGTCATATTTCCTCTGATTGTATTATTTATTTTCAAACCCTTTTTTATGTCAATGAATGTTTAATGTCATATTTAAATAAGCTGTGATGGCACAATTGAAAGGTATAGTAAAATTACTTGCTGGTTTTAGGACATACTGTAACTTTGTCTTTTATTATATGAATTTAATCTAAATTTCATTTTCAATGAAATTTCCTGAAATATAAAGATATTTAGAGCTGATTTTTTTAGTATTGAGGGGTAGAATATTCTTATTTTTCTGAGGTTTTGCATGATCCTCAAATAACAACAGCTTCAGTGTAGGCTTGTAGTGGTGTCTCTTTATTAGTCAGATGAATAGTAACTACGTAACTGCTCATTAATATTAATATTTTAGTTTGTAGAAATAAAGTATTATTTACATGATGAGTAAAACCAATCAAACAAAAATGATTAACTGTTGTATTTTAGAGACAGAATGATCAGGATAATGAAATGCATTTTTGATAGAAGGGGGTGATTATTGTTGAACAGAATATTGGACAATCTATTAGCAATAGTGTAGAATGTTGTTGTATTTTAAGAAGGCAATATCACCATAAAAAATCGCGGTAACACTTCAGAATTATTAGCATGCCTATTATTGGCATATTGGTTGTTTATTAGTACTTATACAGCACATATTCTGCCTGACCATACTCTACATCCCTAATCCTACCCAATACCTAAACCTAACAACTACTAACTATTAATAAGCAACAAATGAAGAGTTTATTAAGGAAAAAGTCGTAGTTAATGGTTTGTTAAAAGCGAGATTTGCCCCTTATACTGAAGTGTGACCAAATTCGCAATTAACGGATGGCTAAATGTTGCCAATATTAACAAAAGATTTCCAAATTTATAGAAATAATTCTGTATGTCAGGACAGCAGTCCATAGCTTGTAATCTGTCAAATGTTTTTGAAATATTTTCGTATGTCGTAATAGTTCCTCGACATCACATGCTGCTATAAAGCCGACCTTTATTAAATACACAATCTCTCCATTGTAATTATGTTTTCTTATTGCTATTAAGGAAATTGTAATAAGTAGAATGAAACTAATATAGGCTAGTGTAAACACTTGAAATATTTTTTAAATCGTTTGAATGTATTTAAATGTCTCTGTAGGCTTTACGAAACTGTATCAAACAAGGTCATTTAAAATGCAAGAAGCGAATAAGAATGTAAAATGCACATGTTTAACACTAAATTTAAAATAAAACAACCCCCCCACCCAAAAAAACTGTTCAACGTCAATGCTGCGTAAAAAATATTTTCGCCATTTAGTATAAACACTGTAATAAAGGAGCAAAATGGTGAGCATGCGTTGACAAGTAGTGGCATTAGCAATATGTAGAAAATCGTTTTGCAGCATATTTTATTAGCAACTTTTTAGTCAATCAATTTTAAAAGAGCTATGTTGAACATTTACATTATTGTCCTTTTTCGTGTGTGAGTGCGAGCAGTTGTCCAAACCATTAGCCTATGTTCATTTTATTAACAAACCATTTTATTTACAAACCTTTATTTTTATTGACAAAAAATGTCTAAATTGTAAAGCGTAATTGAAATATTGCAGTACTTCAGGAAGACAGCTGACTGACAGCGTTATTGGATATTTAAGCAACTACCAATAATCCGATTTAATGAGGGAATGATCTCTCTTTAAATCTCTAAACATCAATTCATACTAATTTACATTTAAAAATTCAAATAGAGGTTGTTGTTGTTTTCTTAAAATTTCGATTTGCTTTATAATTTAAATTGCATTAAATTATCTTTCCATTATTATCTTTCTGTTAACAAGTTAATTGAAAATATAGTTGGTCATAGGGACGTTTATCCAAAAAATTGAAACGACACACTAACAAGCAAAGTCCTTTGTACAGTATAATTATTTCCACCAAACGGAAAATATAGTACAGGCTAGTAAACGATGACCAAAATAACACATGTTCGAAATTCGATAGATAACATCGAATATTAAGCGCAAGATCATTTAAACCAAATGCGCCTTTTCCGTTGTATTGTGTCAGCCGAAATTTGCCATCTGATCTTTATTATCTGTCATTCCACCTTTTTATTAAAACAATTAAATTATAGCATCGTCTATATGTAACTTTTGAAATAAATAAAATAGACCACAGTAAAAAGGAAGGGAATTCATTTAAACCTTTCATTGCTCATAATTTTAAATTGAAGAAACTCGGTTCTTTGTTTTAATGCATAATCGGTTTTATTCCCTACAACAATTGCATTTGCATTCAGTTAATGTCTAAACACATATTCATTATACCTGAATATATACAGTTTGACCTAGAAATATACACATTTTATCAAAAACGAAGCAAATCGAAATAAAATCTAATTGTTGGCAGGTCATCATATTGCCGAACATGAGGGGAAATTACTCGTAAACACAAATCTCGGGTTGCCACAGTGCAGCAAGGCTGAAATATATTTTAGCTCTTCAAGACGAACCTATCAAATGTCTTTGCAAGTCTGCAAACGCCATAGTGCTTCAAGTTACAAGAGTTCCTGTGCCCTGTTGGACTGGACAGTGTTGTACAGAAGAACATTGTTCTGTTCTTATAAGTGCGGCGCGTAAAACGTTGGCGCTCCGTAAGTCTGAGAGCCCAGCATGAAGGGTGACAGAACCGCGTGACCCGGTAGAAAGGGTAATTGGGCGGTGCAGACGAGTCCTCCGGGCGTGTGACCCGGATAGCTGGTGTGCATGGACAGATGGCTCATTGGGGGAGACGAGCTGAGAGGACTCAGACCCCCCAAACCGTTGCCCTGGCAATTCGTTCCCCCTCCGCTCCCGCTGGTCGGTGCGCTCGTGTCCGCGCCCGGGTTCTGTTTCTTCCACTTGGTCCGGCGGTTCTGAAACCATATTTTCACCTGGGTCTCTGTCAAACTCAACGACAGGGCCAGATTGAGCCGTTCGCACACTGATAGGTAGCGCGTTGACTTGAACTTGTTCTCAAGAGCCACCAGCTGCTCGTACGTGAATGCAGTCCGGGCTCTTCTGGGTTTGCCAGACTTTGAATCCGAGCCGGAGCGCTTCCGTTTAGGTTTGATGGGATGACTCTGACCATTGGACTGTTGAGTCTGCTGCCCTTCTGGGCTTTTGTTCATGGAATCGTCATCCTCGTGCTGTCCGAATTCGGCGTCGTTGTTTCCAGTCAGGGCGCCGCTTTCCTCGCTGCACAAATCATCCTGTAGCTCACTGTCTGACTGATTCCCACGAGTGAAATCATTCTCACATTCATCCGATCGGTACACGAACCCGTCCTCTGTAGAAACACAAAACACTCAGCGTTACACATATCCATCAACAAAATGCGCATTTGCGACAAAGACAAAGTTGACATCACATCAAAACCAACATTAATTGACGTGGGTGATAATTTACCATCATTTGATTACGACGCAATTCAATTAAATAACAAGTAGGCTACATCTTAATTTTAAGAATTAAAAATAGTTTTGAAATGGTTAGCTTACTTTTTTATTTGCATTGTCTAAACATTTTTTAGGATTGTTTTGAATAAGCTTAAATCCTAAATAGAAACACGTTGGCAACATATTTTATTGTTTGTATCTTTTTTGTATTTTTTTCCCGCTCGTTCCTTTTCCTGTTTGTATAAAGTAAGGACTGCATAGATAACGTTTCTTTTGGCGTGTCAATTCGTCTTGACATTTTAAATCATTGCATGGCCGCCGAATCGATAATTCTCAATTTACTCCTTCGTTTAAAGCGGCTGTTAAAAACAGCACAAACCTTATCAAATTATTGCAGCCTGCAATTACTGTTTATTGAGAATTGCTTTTGCTCGTTGCCTCCAATCAATCATAGAGGGTGACACATATTTGTCCTTGCGAGATAAGATGATGCTTACGAAGACGGTCCTTTCTGTTTAGACTTAAGACAACGCGCATGAATATCTAAAGAAAAAAAAACAATTCGACATATTCGATTGTGTTTTATTTAACGTAAATTGCCGCGTAAAGACGCTGATAATGGGCAGGATCTGCCCCAGACCGATCGATATCCTATTATAGAAATGAGTATATCTCTTTCAGGCAGCTTGCAAACTCCCTCTTAACATCTAAATTATAGGACCAAAATTCAGATAATTACAAGATTAAAACCTATTATACTTATTAGGGGAGATATCGATGGGTATTTGGGCAGCAAATCTATCGTTTCAAAAATATGTCTTAAACTTTGAAATGATCATGTCTTATGTTTGTACGTCTCAGAAATGACGGGAAAAGTTTTGAAATGTTTTAACTTCATTAAGTATTTTATTTAGTAAATTTATTTAGTAAATGTATGAAGATTTGGACGACTTTAAATCACTTTTAGTTCATTCTTTTTTGAAGGAACTTTAGACCAAACTCTTTTTTGGGGAAGTTGAAGGCTGCATTTGTTATAAACGGATCTTTGTGTTGGGTTTTGTTGTATTTAGAGACCAACTTTTTCCAAACATTAACATCTTTCAGGTTACAATATGTCTTATGTAAATATGAGTAGATGTTCTAACGTATCAAGCGGTTTAAAACTCCAATCGTGTTGTTACCAAACTGTTTTACTTTACCCGATCCTTTACTTTAGTTTGTGTAACATGCGTTGATTTTCAGATTTAAATATTCATATTAAATAATACTTTTGACTACGACAACAAAAAACATTAGATGTTGCCAAAATAAAGCACAGTTTTAAGATATTTCACAAAACATTTCACATGGTTCCTCCAAACATTTTTTATTTATTTATTTGTTTAAATTATTAAGCATGCGTTTTAACCCGGAATAATTCTGAAACTGTATTGAATAATTTGAATTGAATATAAAAACTAATTTGTCAGCAGGTCCTTTAAAATACAAAAAGCTGCAATGTGTTTAAAACTTTTGTGAGAATCAGATGCCAGTTTTACAGTAAGCACATAAATTAAACACTTTTTTTATTTACACTTCAACCAAAACTCACGAAAAAGTGAATGGATTTTAGGTGTTAATCCGTTGACGATAAATATATAACAAAGCAATAAAAAATGCTTCTTACTTAAAATTGTCGATGTTTTTTTACAGTCGAAGTCCTCTGGATAAGACTTGTGCTCGACTGTATGACCGGAGTCTTCGCTTCCTCTGTTTTCATCACCAAACGCGAACTCGCACCCTGTCCTGTTAGTCGGTTGCTTCTTACTTGTAAATTTATTGGGGTCCAAAATGTCCAGAACTGAGAACGAGGTGGTCCGGTGGACAGTTGCAGGAGCGCCCGCGGGCGCGGGTTCGTGTCTCGGCGAGGTGTCTCGACTCTCCGCCGGTAGCGCGTCCCTCCCACCGGCGCAGGAAAACACCGGCAATTCGCCGGCAGCGAGGCGCTTCTCGTCCATGCCGTCCTGCGCGGCGACCACGATCACGCCGGTCGCGGGAGGTACGATGGAGTCGCCAACCTGCACCTTATCCCTGTTCATAGTTCTCCAGAGGGCAGCTTTTTACTTTTACCTTTCTTTATTCAATAGCAGACATTGTGGCAAAAACGCATACGAATAAGTGCAGTCAGCTTTTAAGGAGCCCGTTGGATGCTGCGCATTAGCCGGTCACCGTTCAGCGCCGCGGTCGGGAGTCGATCCGGTCCGTATCTGGATGATGATGATGATGGTGATGTCCCCCGTGCTCAGGTCCTTTTTGGATTTGAACCATCCCCTCAGGACACCCCAGGGTTTATGTCTCTCTCACACACACACGCACACGGCTGGCTGGCTCCCCCTCCTCCCCAGTTACACGGCTCTGATCATTGCCAAAACTTAGACACAAGCCATGGCTTATTTATGCATTCATATTCTACTGTGAGTGGTAATTGGCTACAAATTAATCCCATGCCTCTAATAGCCTATTATCTCCGTCTGAGACTGTGAGGAGCCCAGAGGAGAGTGAACGATGATGTGGCTTCTGATATACACAGCTGTCAACTCACACCCAACGTGAGAGCACTGGACTGGAAACGCACTAAATAGGCTTATTTTTCCTTACTTTCTCGCGCCCTCCTCCCCAGACTGGGCTAAGGTTAAAATAATGATTGTTCCCAGAGAAATTAAGGAGAAAATGGGGCTCTTAAAAGCGGCCGTGGAGTGGTAGAGTTTTTGCAATGCTCACATTACAAAAACAGAAACATTTACAACATACTAAAACGGATTTGTTAAGTGTGTTCATGTTCATTTCCCTTCCACCCAAATATCAGTGCATTTTTTGCATTTATAACAGGAGAGAAAAAACTAACAAACTGGCAGTATTTTACAGTCGTGTACATTTTTGTGAACCTGTAATAACCTTGAGTGCAGAAGTCTAATGGTGTCATTTACGGGCAAACCCACCACAGACTTGGGACAAAAATTGAATTTTCTTTTGTCTGTTTTGATTGACACAAGAACAAGGCCAGTCCTGGGCAATTATTGAGTGCAATGATCCTTTGGAAGGAGAAATTAAAAGTTGCACAAAATAATGGGTAAAACAATCAGCTGATAGGATGAACATGATTATCCCTTCATGACTGAGCTCATGGGAGTCACCACATCTCCCTGTTTAATAACACTGCAACATTACAGACGACCACATTTGACATTCAAATAATAGTCATTCAGACATGCACACCAAATTTACGTGCATTCCTGTACAGACCCAACATTTGTGTAAGACCCCCTGTGAACAGGTATAATGCTATAATCTCCGTGCACCTAACACAAACCTAAAGTTCACGGCTTGTTAAATGAGCACTTATGTATGGTGGTTAAACTGAAGTCAACCTGAGCCCCTCCTAAGCATGAAAAACACATTTGGTTTGTTTTAAACAACTACTGTAATTGAATAATGTACATTTTGCAGTGCAAAGCCTCACATTTGCTCCTTGATTATGTCCTCAACAGACTTCAGATACGTCTATCCGTAAAGACACAATTCATTTGGATTTTTAGCAGCTGATTGGGGAATTGCTGTTGTAATTAGAAGGGTTTCCCAGTTGCTCATTGAACGATTTTGCCAATTGAATCATATTATGCATGATCATTTGTATGCAAATGATTCTATTCACAGACATCTCAGTCTACAGCCCACCAAACATCGTACCAGCTTTCGCAACGCTTCAACATACATCAGGAGAAAATCACTGCCAATAACATATTCATTATTTACAATTTAATAAGGAAAACGTGCCCCAAACCATATTACCAGTTACATATTATTTGATACGTGTGTTTCAGAAAGACCCTGCATGGGCATGATGTAGCAAAAACGATATTTAAGACTCGACATGGGTTTATAAAGCAATTTCAATAATGAGAATCAGAGATATTTACAGCATTAAAAGGAAAGTGCAGCCAAAAATGAAAGTTCTTTTGTCACATACTCATTCTCAAAGAAAAAAATCTCAATGTTGCCCCATTGACTTCCGTTGGACACAATACCACTGAGACATTTGTCAAAATATCTACCTTAGTGTATCATGAGGGCAAATAAGTGATGACAGAACTTCTCTTTTGGGGTGAACCATCCCTTATTCCAGCACTGATGTTACCCAGCTCCACTTGTGCTGTAATGCTGTTTTTGCAGGGACAAAACAAATTTCTTTGTCATGTCACACAGAATAAAATACTGTGCCGTTATAGCATCGTGGGAGAAAAGACAGTTTTAGCCGGAGAGTCAGAAGCAATCTAATGATTTTAAATGAGCATGGAGTAGTAAAAGCCTGACAATTCTCCATCACAACAGCAGATGATGGTTAAAACGACCAGAAATCAATATTCCGACCGGGTGTCTCCCACTGATAAGAAGTGCCGAGACAATGTTGACTATTAAACTCGACAGCTTGAGATATTACACTATTACTTATGCTATTTTTAATAATCTATAATATTTGGGCTATAATTAATTAATTCTACGGATCAGATAATATCTGGGTCTGAGATGAGGTCGAAGGGGTCTATTAAGACTGGTAATGAGAAAGGAGAATTACAATCGTAGTGCCGAGAGCTTGTGAACAGACAAATATACACTCGGCTCTTTTAAACACACAGCCGAGGAGAAGAGAAAGAGGGCTGGGGAGGGGCGTTACGAATAAGACAGAGAAAAACATGCAAATGATAAGACATGTTTATAAGGTTATTCTGTGAATAAAGGTGCATTTCTGTTTTAAAAAGCTCAAAGGTTCAGTCGATGATAATGAGTGCAAAATCTCTCTTTAGAAACTGTTATTGTTTTTATTGTAACAAAGTTTATTAAACGCCATTCCAGTTAAAGTGACCAAAAGTATCCTCGTAACTGTATGATTTCTAGACTTCTTAAAGTGCAGTTTGTACACTACAAAGTAGACAGCGTGCAGTATGAATAAAGCAATTGGTGCAATGTAAAATGTTAAAATAGGCCAGAGGGGGGCGTGCTTCTCTTTGAACTTGAAATATTCAGGAATACAAAGTTAGAATGTATAAACAAGAGGAGTTTGTGATGATCCTGCTCATTGCAACTTCTATTCTGGAACTTAAATATTTAAAGGTTATTTCCAAAATTACACAGAAAAGGATATTACAAAATTCTAAAGCTGAAATTATCAGCTTTATTTTAGTATTTTATTTCATCAAATGAATAATATTAAACTACTGATTTTAATTTGAGCTATAAGCAAATCATTTCAGATTTTGATGCACTTGAAAAACCGGAACATAAGATTTCATCCCAAAAATGTCATTCTCATATTATGCTGTGATGTGCTGCCAACACTTTACACTGTAACTGAAAACAAATTAAAATAACAATTTAAAGGAATTAAGAAAAAAGTAAAATGTCATTATAGCGTTATACAGATTTTTTGAAAATGTGCTTAGTTGTCATTTAAATGAAGACCATTTACATTTTTTTGATATTGGGGTAAAATGTTACTTGGACATGTTTTCATCTTATCAACCAAAGTAATTCATGTACTATTATTTCTCTATCTCTCTACTAGCTCTCTTGTGGTCAGACAAAAGGAAACAACTAAGTGAAACGTGCGCTCGGGGCAATAAACTGAAGTTCTGGCATTAGGTTAGAGGCCTTTCTTGTTGTGTCACGTGGAGGTTATGGGGCTTCGGTCAATATGCAATACGGCCGTTTGGCTCCCTGATAAACCGACCCTGGTGAATGAGGCAGGGGATGTATTGATGACGTTCTGAATTTTTCTTACCTTCGCAGGCCTCTTTTTCCTGCCCACGTTGAGAGAGCGTTTGGGGGGATTTATGCAAGCTCTGTGTGGCATCTTGCAGATGGAGCTTTAAATTGTGCATTACAACAGACAGAAGTTGTTTAAATGCATTGAAACCAAGAGTCCCATAAGCTAAATTAACAGACAGAACGCCGGTTGTAAATCCACCACATGTACACACTTATATTGTAGAGAGGAGAGAGAAAGGCATTCTGGGGCTATTGGAAGTTCAATCACTTGATCAATCAGTCATTATTTATGCGATCATGCATCTTTCCAGTGCAGCATGATCCTATGATGAACACTTACCGTGATTGATCAATAAAACAATATAAAAGAGTAACAATGTCATAAACTGCACATGTTGTTGATGCATTTATGTACATTATGTGATGTTCGTTGCTCTATCTACCTTGGCTTATATTTGTGCTGCTTTAAGGGGTAAACACTGCATGAATGCATTGTTTTTAAAGTAATTATCGCTCATTCTTTGAGAATTACTGGCACACAGTGCAGTGAGAGAGCTGTAAATGAAATATAGCTGTTGCTCAGATACTGTACATTTGATTCAGGCTGATCTCACAGGAATGTATGACTATTTTACAAGGTACATTTGTACAGTGTCAAGCGTACAACAACGTAGGATTATTCAGAAAAAGCAATAACGAAGCCCCACACCTAAACGTAACCATCGCTGTCACCGAATTGAACCGAATGAGATTGTACTGTCATGAGATTATGTTTCATGGCGATTACAGTTAGAATATTGAAAACCTGAGCACAAACTGAGACATTGTTGAGATCAGACACATGTGAGATTCCCGCGTCTTTCTGTGAAACTTTATGCTTCAGTTTTTCATTTCAAGTGAGAACATTTGTAATGAAGATCTCATTCCTCATTCTTCGTTCCTGAAGATGTTCTTAGAAACACATCATGTTAATAAATACAACCTCTGAAAAAAAAAAAAAATTGAATTTCTAAATCCAGTATATCTAGCCACTATCCATATATTTTACTAACATTCCAGACAGATGGAATATCTTCAGGCCATGAGTGGAGAGGTGAAACATTTACAAAATGTCTCACCTTAAAGAGGCAGATTATTATCACCTTCAATTCTAGAGATATCTACGTGTCATCACGGACAGAAAGATAGAGCCTAAAAGATGTTTCTTTTTCCGAACGGATAAAATCTGGACTGCGGCAAAGAGAAACAGAACAACAAAAAAATAAGCTGCCTTCACAGTTTTGGTAGCTTCTAATAATTGGTTCCTTCTTTTATTGTCCCTGCCAGCTGAAACTATCATTAATCCTTCTTTTATTTGGCTAGAGTGATACAACCAGTAAAGTATGGCTTTACTGTGGCAGCAAAGTGACATTTGATGTTCACGGACTGTTTCACTTTAAAAGCAGTGAAACAGATCTATAACTTGAGGTGTATAGAGAGACCAGTAAATAAAACGCATACAAGATTACAAAACTACGAAACCGACAACAGCTGCTTACATGACGCTGTATGGCAGGCTGTTAAATTCATGTTTGAATGATCATTAGCAGTGCAATGTTCTAATCTCTATTCACAAATGCTTCCCCAGTTCACGTCAAATTTAATCAAGCTTTAGAACAGCTCTATCCATTAAGTCTGGATTAATAAGACAAGATGTTCCACTCTGATGCATTTATATAATATTCACAACTTACAGCGTCTCCTGTGGAAAATATACAGTAAACTTACAAGGCAAGCTAAACATTGCTGTTTTGTTGCCTGTCATGCAGCAAAGATGTCACATACTACCAAAAGTGTTAAATGCTCTCTCATCTGTAAGTCACTAATTAAATAGATGTAAACGTAATGTAATATACAGCCTCGGAAACCATTCCACATTTCAAATCAGCATTTCTAGATGTATTGTGGTCATTCCAGTCCAGTGTCTGTTGAATTTCAACAAAATCAAACCTCAGGAGTGACATAAAGTCATCCAACAGCAATGTGAAAGACTGACAGCATGACAAGACACATGAAAACTGTGATTTATCACATAAAAAAATATTTTTTAACTTTGCCTAAATACTGTACATGTACACATACTATTGCTTAAAAGTCAATCTGAACTTTACATTACATCTGAACAATAATTTTATTGTAAATTTGGCTGAAATATTGTTAGTAGTTCAAAGATAGAATATTTTACCCAAACACCTATAAATAATAAATCAGAAAAATGGTCTCTGAATTTTTCCCACAGCTGTATATATATTACACATAAAATAAATAATAAATAAGCATAAATAAATGCTTTAATAAAACAAATACTTGTGGTCTTCGATGCTAATTAGTCAATATTTTAAAAAGTCCATATTATTATTATTATCATTATAATTATAATTATTATTATTATTAGTAGTAGTAGTCATATTATTATTAACATTATTATTATTATTAATCATTCGCTTTTTGTGGGACCATTTTAAAAAGAAACAAGACGACAACATTGTCCCTGCTGAAGGGCGTTGTTAGACATAATTCACAAAATAGCACAGCCTTTCAAACTGTATTATTTAAATAACCATTTAAAAGTACCAACCCTAGCTATTAAGACAAAGTATTATCAAAAATGAAAAGAAATTGAAATAGATGCAGTAACATCCCAATATATCTGTGTTGATGACTCTAGGCTGGCAATTACCGGCTCTACTGGTCTGCACATATTTTCATGGCCATTGTTAATGAAGACAATGCTCATTGAAAGCCTAATTAACAATTAGCATAAACATAATTAGCGAGTGGTGACATTTCACTTGCTACATTGTTGAAATAATTTTTAGAAATTGCCCTCAGAGAAATACTGTCACGCTTGCATAATGGCTGCACTTTGTCAAAGCATGCGAGTGACTGCCGTTGCTGTTCAGAGGCAGGAAGCTTTGTTTTAACATGATCACCACTGGCATTTCACAGCTCATACAAGAAGACATACGGTAAAATGTACAGTGGTGTACAAACCCTCTGATCAAAAAAGGTCTCTTGCTGACGATGATGTGTTTCATTCTCACTGCAAAAAATGACATTCTTACTAAGTGTCTTTGTCTTGTTTTGTAGTACAAATATCTAAATATTCTCAAATACAATTACTTGACAAGAAAAGTGGCTTAAGATATTTGGTCTTGTTTCATGAAAAATAATATAAGAATGAAGTAAGTTTATGCTAAAAACAAGCACAAAAATCTGTCCATGGGGTGAGAAAAATAAACTTGAATTAGGTACTTATTGACTGAGAAAACAGTCAAACTAAATTCAAGTTAACCATCATCATAACCAGAATTGGTGTAGTGGTAGAAATAGAATATTAAATAGAGAAAAATCTTAAATAGAGAACTATTTGTTCGTGTCAGTCAGCACGACATTCAATCTAACGTATTTTAATACACAGTATCTTTCATATGTATAAATATATATCAACGCAATCTGATAGGAATTCATACCTATTTTACAAGGTGTCTCATTTGTGTGAATTTCTGTTTCCTAAGATCGCATTCTTGTGTTTTGTAATGATTTGACTTTGGCCCTGTGCACGAATCAATAGATTCCCAATTTTGTGCTTAAGACACAAACTGCCTTGAGACTGTTAGCACTGTTAGTGTGTCTGCATTTACGCAAAGTCAAAAATCCGCCGCGGAAAGAGCGTTTTCCTCCAATGGCGAGAGGAGATTACCTGACAGTCAACATTCAAGCATTGACAAAATCTGTATCTGCCAGAGGTAAACTGTTTGTCTTGGAGGTATAAGACATTTAGACAAGACACATTTGCTTCAGGAAGACAGAGTACAATGGGACAGTTCTGTAGTCTTCTTTGTGACACAAGATAAGTGAGTACAAGAGGATTAGAGGTCTGAAGAACAGATCTGTTTGTCTGTCACCGGAGGATCTGATTCATTCTCCATCTGCACTCTGCTCTACCATCACTATATGAAACAGAGTCTGATAGACACTTAAAGTACAATACAAAACAAAAATCTGTGTTTTGTTTGCAATAAAACTAGCCTACGCCAACATCTGCATATGAAGTTCAACATTAAATGCGTCAACAAAACAACGTTCATGCAAATGCGAGCGTCAGATGGATCTAACTACAGGCAAATATAGCCGTCACCGTGAATGAGAGTTTATTGCTGGTGACATGATCTTTATCTCAGTCAATGAGACCGCTGCCCTGCTGCATCTGTTTATCAAACATTACCTCCACTTCAATGAGAATCTCAGAGAATCATGAACATCGTAATGAGAAGACCAGACTTGATGTAATGTTTGATTGACAAACTATGATATGCGACGTGCCATTCTGCCCCACGATAAGTCGATGGAAATGTTTCGCCACCATCCAATTTAGCCACCAAACAATCTCTGAGTGTCCACCGGAGAATTCGAGAGAGACATTTGGGCAAGTAGATCTGTGCAAAAACGCTATTCAGACCCTGAACCGCCAATCCATTTCAGCCTTCTGTAGGTGGTCTGAAAGTGTTTGCGCAGGCAGGAAAACTCAGTCCCATCTTAAGGCCACTGGCAAATTTCTAATTTCCGTTTGGTGGGCGAGCTGTCTAATTGCTATTTAGCTTCGCCAGTCAAGTAATTCAGGCCAATGTCTTAAAAGCAGCCACTAGTAGTTAAGCCTGTATGCCAAAGGCTCCGCTGAACAATAGTGACATCTCATCAGGGCCTCAGGCTCCTGGACAGGAGTGCGAATCAGGTCCCTCTTCTCTTGAATGGGCAAGCAATCTTCAGAAAATTAAGTCTGAAAAGGCAGGGAAGAGCTGTACGATTCATCACGACAGACTCTGTCAGGCGCGGGGCTATTAGAGGATCTGCCGCCGCTCGGCTGCCATGTTGTCATCTGTGCAACAGCTGCATCAGCGGACTGATGTGCATAGCACGAACAGGAAGGACAGCTCGTGTTGAGCTTCATACAAACGCTGATGTCTCATTTGTCAAGCGTGGTACTGTTTCGCGAAAATCTCTCGCTGGCGTTTTTGCTAACTAACTGATGGAAAATTAGACATCTGACGAATCGTGCTGCATGCTCGCAGAAACTTTGCAACTGATGCGTACTTCTGAGGACAGTGTGATGAAAGTGAACTTCCTTCAAATTCATCACAAAACACCATTCTGTAAGAATGTGGCCAGCTTATTTGAATTAACAGATTTACTAGAAACTTGAACGTTAGCCTTGTCTAAAACTTCCAGTAAGCACGTTAAGGCGTTATAATTTCAAATAAGCACAGTTGGGGTCAGTTGGAGGATCGTTGTGTTAATGGAGCAAGCGTTGCGGGTACGATTCCTAGGGAACACACAAGCTGACAGAATGTATACTTTCGAATGCCCTTTCTCATTCAACATGCATATCGTCGCTGTCGGGCGGAATCCTCGCATCTCCAAAACCATTATTTTTCAGGAAATTAAAAAAACTGCATATTTTTTGAGTTATTAAACATTGTTTCGTTAAAGTTGGTATTATACCTTATATTGCTATCATATACTGTTGTGTACCAACATTAACACAACATTTCCCCAAAACCATGTTTAATCGGAGATACAAGGTTTATGATTTGGGAGCAGGGAGATACGAGATTACGCTGTCATTGATAAGAATGGTACGGACACAGACGTCGCTGCTGCCAGCAGTGTTCATCAAAGTCTGCGGTCGCGTTGAGCCTTTTGACAAGAGACGAGGCTTTAAGAGCTAATGAAAGCTAATGATTGTGGTTACATACATCTTCCTAAACTCTATTTTAAACGTTAGAGCTATGAGTGATGCAATACCAAAATAAAACGTTAAACAGTCTGCACGCAAATAAAGTCAGCGGTCGCGTTGAGCCTCCTGACAAGAGAAAAGGCTTCAATCGTTAACCAAAGCTAACGACTGTGGTTACATACATCTTCCTAAACTCTATTTTAAAGGTTTAAGAACTATAAGTGATGTAATACAAAAAACGATGAGCTGACTAGGCTGTCTAATAGGCGGAAATTAGCCGAATCTGCTCGCAAACTTACCTTCGTGGCTCACGGGCTTCCTTCTGCACCGAAGCATTACAGCTATCGATTTTTAACAAAACAGACCTACTCAAATGTATCTAACCTAACTATTTTCACTTGTTATTGTCTAAAAAACGTTCAATCAGGAGACGTAATGCCGAGAAGCTCCAGCGGAGTGAAGAAGAGGTGGAGTTACGAGACTTCTCAGACAGTTGAAGTGTCCAATGGAGTTAAGAGATTTGCTCTCAAACTATTTTCAACACTTTAGACTGGTTAATAATTTGTAAAAATAACAGACCCACATGGGGACTGACCAATAGCATCGATTTGTGAAAAAATATGAAATTGACCAAATTTGGACATAGGAGGTTTCCGCCCGACAGCGACGATATGTAGCCGTTGGATATTACATCACGTGGTGATGCAATGTTTTTTTGTTCATACATCATTTACATTTACGCATTTGGCAGATGCTTTTATCCAAAGCTACATACATTGCATTATACTATACATTTGTTCCCGAGTATGTGCAATCCCAGGAATCGAACCCATGACCTTGGCGTTGTCAGCGCCATGCTCTAACCCAGTGTTTCCCAACCCTGGTCCTCGGGGCACACCTTCCAGAATGTTTTAGATCTCTCCCTATATAAAACACCTGAATCAACTCATCAATCAGGTGTTTCATACAGGGAGAGAACTAAAACATTCTGGAAGGTGTGCCCCGAGGACCAGAGTTGGGAAACACTGCTCTAACCACTAAAGCCACTGGTCTAACACTGATCTATGGATTTAGATGTGCCTGCGCTGTTGTTTTTGTTATTGTTATTTTAAGGCTGTATTGTACAAAATGGAATTGTTTTCTTTAACTAAAAAAAATTGTTCTTTTATTGCTCACAAGTCAGAGTTCACCAAACTTGAACTTTGAAAGGCAGAAAGTTTGCCAGACGGTCTCCAGTATGAATAAAATCATTGGTACCAAAAGTCTAGCGTGAGCATAAGTCTCCTTGGATAAAAGCATGTAAATCACTTACAGTGCAGTTATTGTAATAACTGATGGGTTGGTAGGCAGTCAAAATATTGTTTTTGTTAAGTCTTGGAAAGAGTAGCAAGTGCTCTTAGTCAAGGTTGGCCTAACCTTGCCCATCCTCGCTGGGTTAACTGGATGCTGGATTGTTGATAAAGCTATCTCACCTCTGGCTAATTGTGCCGAGTGAAAATTTAAAAAACATAAATACATGTAATGGAACGTAATGGAAAGACAAATATCGCAATGGTCTATGGCGCGCTATGAGAACTGGATGAGGACTGCTTAACAATAAAAAGAACCTTGGCTTAGCTTGCCGGGTTAAAGAGGCCCTGGGAGGAAGAACCTATTGATTTTAATTACACTGAACAGCCCTTGGGGACACAAGGACTTTGGCTGTTTATTTAGCCATTGCCTCTCGCTGTGATTGTACAGGCCGAGATAAAATCAGTCTCCTAATTATTACCATAATAAGCTAGCGAAAGGCTCCAGGCCTTGTCTTTTCTATTTAAAGACAATTACGAGGAGATAGAGAAATAAAGCCATCACCCAGACCTTACGAAGCTGTTTACTATAGAAATTTTTGAATGATTATTATTTTTTAAAGCCCATAAAATTTCCAAGATATATTTTATTTCACAGCATCAATTCACATGTACCGTTTTATCAATTCGTATATTTGTGGGCTACTCGTATACAAACACACCAAGGCTGCTATACACCACCGACAATGTGGTTGAAACAGTAGAGATGAACAAAGTTAGTTGCTCGAGACCTCATGTCATGGAGAGCTCTTGCGGAGTATATCAAGATTTCTGTGCCCGGTGACTGGACAAGGTTTATTCCATGAAGGTTCAATTAGATCCAGTTCTGATAATAGGACCAAGGTTAGATGGCAGGTGAGATTGTACTTTGGAGAAGGCTGAGCAAGATTAGTTGAGTCTGGACAAAGCTAATGCTTGTCCTCCTAACACCTGCTGAAGCACAAAGACATTCGATGTGGCATCAGAAATGGCACGATGAGCACATCTAGAGGGTGAAACTAAAAGATGTAGTGATGAGGACTGTGTTACATGGGTGCAAAACTCTCACACCGCATTGAAAATATGAGATTGTTATGGAATTAAACCTGGAAAACACAGACCGTTTTAGGATTTTGAGAAATGTAAAGAATAAACCGTTAGAAATGAATTGTTTATAAAAATAATTGTAGCTTAAAGTGACTGCCAAAGACGTAAATGTAAATATATATTATTTCTGCTAGTATGTTTGTGACATTGTAAACTTAGTAAAAAAAATCTGATTTCTTTGCTTCTATTGAGACCAACATTATGCTGAGATAACAAGCATCATGAGGTCATCCTAAAATACCAAATCTTGTTTTCCTTTAACATATCCTACGTCCCATATACAACAACATGTTTGTTATTTTCCTTAAATGCGGCCCTGGTCTAAGACTTACTAAGTTCGCACCTTCACCGGGAGCAGATAATACCTTTGACTGGTAGCAGCAGTCAAATGTTATTTCACTGTCGTTTTTTAAAGCTAGAGGGTGTTCACTTTTAAATGTAACTATTGGTCTTAATAAGCTTATTAAGGGTCCTTTTCAGGAGGACAGCATCTTAAATTCACCATTTTGCTATTTATTGCTAAATAATTTATCTAAAATAATATGGAATTATCATTTTTCATTTGAAGGTCTATGCATGCAATTTAGCGGCATCTAGTGGTGAGGTTGTGAATTGCGACCAACGGCTCGCTCCACCCCTCCCTTTAGAAGCACTACCGCGGTGGCTGACACAGAACTAAGATGTCATCAAGTTTTCATTTCTTTGCCGAAGGAGATAACATATTTACGAAACGCGCTCTATAGAGCAGTTTGCCCATTTAGGGCTGCTGTAGAACCAACATGGAGAATTCCATGTAAGGGGACCCGCCGTGTATGTGTATGTAGATAGAAATAACTCATTCTAAGATAACAAATACATGACGCTTCATTATGAAAGCTCTTTATACACCTCTGAACATATAGTTATGTATATTATATTGCATTTCTGTCAATAGATCCTCCAAAAAATTACACACAGCACCGTCAAGTTGGCATTAAGTTTTTTTTTTCATATTGTGACATTTTTGTGTAAAACAGCTTCAAAAAGGAGGGATTTGATTGGACTCACCTTAGTGCCAAGATATGTGGTTCTCAAACTGGGGGCCGTGGCCTCCCGAGGGGCCCCAAGATGGTTCCAGGGGGCCACAGATTTTGTGCCATTTTAGAAATATAGATATTTATCATACATTTTGTGCAATCAAACATCAGAAAAACAACACCACCAACCAAAAGAATTGATGTTTTATCATTGTTTAACTGAATATTTTCTTGGTTTAATTAAAATTTTAAGTTTAAGATTATAAGTCTTTATTTGGGGGGCCGCAATGCAATGCACTCTACACAAAGGGGGTCTTACAACAAAAAAGTTTGAGAACCACTGGTTTAGAGGGAGAGGTTCATGTTTTTGATGAAAGATTATGAGGGCAAATTAATAAAAAAATTAACCGCACATATAAAACATTTATAATAAACGTATAATAATTTTTAAAAATTATTTTATTATTAATTGTAAATTTTGTCTGTTAAGATGTCATGGTGACTTATATATATATATACACACACAACACATCGTGTAATGTAGGACTTGTGCAGTGGCTTTTGGATTTTATGGAATTCTGGCCCTGCGTGGAATAGATTATTTCAGGACTGCAGCACGTAACCTTTAAATTCGGCAGCAGCAATAGCATTCCCCTGACAGGCTGGAAACGCGGTCCCTCAGTTTTCCTCAGCCACCATGCCTAACAGAGTGAAATTGACCTGTATTAAGAGCCCCTCACTCCAGCTAAATTATTTGATCATAGTCCCTGACAGCTGTTTGGGTCGGTAATTGCTTGTTTATAGGGGGAGCGGGGAGCTGGTCAATGGTGGGCTGTGGGACAGGTGCGTGGGGCCGGCAGACAGGTCCCAAACCGACGCTGGCCGTCTGAGATAAGGCACTCAGCTGAGTTGGTGGCTGTATCTCACCGCCGTGAGCTTGGTAATCTGCCTCTTTTTGCCATCGGCATCCTACCCTACCCAGCGCGTCCAGACATACACACACGAAGATTCAGCCCAAAACTGGGTTTTCTGTCCGTACATCTGAAATGTACCTTGCAGAATTGTATTATTTTCCACGTGTCCAGTAATTCTTAAATGTCAATTTCATGGCAGTCTGTTGGGGAGATTAGGATTACATGGAGCGGTCAGACAGAGCAGCCAAGTATTTTTCTGTGTCTGAGTAGAAATAGTTTTGTGTTTTTCGAGACAACAAGACTAATGCTGTGTTCCATCCAAACATGTGGGATATTTCTGCTCGATAACCATTAAAGCATTCTGCGATGCTCGAAAGATGTAAGTCTACCATTAGCTTTGCAGGTGTTTGGCTGCCAAAGATGCTCCGTAAATCCCTTTGGATGAAAGCCTACATGTAAACGTAAATGGTTGACACAAGCTTTTGTTTAGCTGGTGTACAACTAAACAGAAACTGTTAAAGAGCTTTTTCGAACAAGTTCATTAGTAATTTGAGTCGATTTTTCCATTTTAATTGCAAATTTGTGTTCAATTGATCAGCAGCATCTTTCTGATGAAGCTGGTTGCCCTGCTGGTTAAGATAGTTAGGAAGCAAGGTAGTGCTAGCATTCCCCTATAGACACCAGTATCCCAAAACATAAATGACAGCAGGTTCACATACCCCCCGATTTGTCATTTTCTCAGTTACTAATTTTAAAGTTGAGCACAAGGATGCCAGGGTTGATGGGCTTGACTGCCGTACCTCGCATTAGTGGCATGAGAAATCTATAAACCTGAACATACATCGGGTATCCAGATTGACACATTCACCCTTCGTGTGTTTGCCTGAGCGTGAAGCAGGCCGGCCCCCTGCGGAAACTCTCTGGCGGAGAGCGGTGGTTTTGGGCAGAGCAGTCAAGGAAGGCAAGCAATACCTGCACAATCTTCCGTGCACCTCTAAACCGAAAGCATGCACCTGCCCCATCATTCACAAACACTACATGGTATGCAACGCATGCAGATAGCGCTGGCTTTCTGCTCCCTGACATCAATAACAGCAGGTTATCGGTTTGGTGGTCTTGACGCCCTCACTGGGGTCCCTGTAAACAGCCGGATTGTATCCATGTGTTTCTGGTTAACAGGGACCCTCCCTACCCCTCCTCTGTAGCACTGCACTTATAGTAGCACCGTGGGCAATTTATCTAAATCTCCCCTCTCCTTAAACAGTTTTATCAAAACTGGCGGTCGGGCGGCAGGCGTATGGCGGTGGCCTCAATCCTAAATGCAGCAGCGCTGATTTTAATTTTGGAAAGATTAATGTGCCTTCCCATCCTAATGCTGCAGGTCTCAGTTATCTGGCTTGATGTCTATCAGCTAATTCCTACAGTTGGTTTGGAAACGACCCACATTTGTCTGCGCTCGGGGGTGGAAAACACAAACCACAACAAGACACGTCGGGCTGAGCGGAGGAAAAAAGGAATCTAACCATTTTACCAAATTTCCTCTAAATTAGAAACTGTCTGCCCCGCTTGGGCCATACACTTAAGAATCTGAGCAGGAACCTTTTTCATTACAGAGACAAACATCCCACTGGGACTTGAGCAAAAACTGCATTCGCCATCGAGAAAAACACATAGGAAGCAACGCTTTAAACTAGGTTTAAAGAAGGGATTTGGAATTATTTTAACTGTACTATAACTAGTGTTTTAGCGCACATACGTTTTTTTTTACTTTTGGCTAGATACATAGAGTAACATTGCAACATATGGATAAACCTTTCACACACATTTTTTGAAAAATGTTGCGATACATAGAATACTGAATTCATAGCATGATTTTGTTTTTATTTTGGTCAAACATAAACAAACATCAGTAATCGAGCAAGTACATCCGTTCAAAACTGTCTCTTTGGCATACCCCGATTTATAACATTTGATGTCATTGAACACACACGTGGTGACAAGCATGTAAAGTAACGGATTCACGGATTTATGTTTTATATACTGTATTTTGCCTTTTATTTGGCCCCTATACAAGTGAAGTAAAGGTTTCATGGCCCTTTTGGTTTCCTAATAGTTAACTTACGGTTCAAGTTCAAGCCTGGCTGAATCATACAGGTAGACCATATGCAATCCATTTTAATTATAATACACTGTTAGTTGCACAGTCAAGAGTAAAATTAAAATGGCAATCACAATTAGAAAATTGCAGAGTCAATTACAACACATTAGCCAGAGTTAGCAGCAGGCGAGAAAAAAATCCCTTTTTTTCATTTGGTTTTTATTAACTTAAAAAAAAGCAGAGCGACTCACAAGCTACGGCCGCATAAGTAATGCTACAATTATTGTAATTGGAATGTTTAATTTAGCTTCGACTACAGCTGCGTGTGGAATATGGCACGAGTGAATGACACAGCGCTCTCTCCATAGATGGGTTCTCTTTACGGAGGTCTAAAGCACCTTGCCGTGTGAAGGTTAATAATATGTCTGTGATGTATAAGTGTTGGCATGCTCTCTTGGTCTTTTCTCTTTGTTTCTGAAAAGCGCTTTATGTTCACTGCACCGCCTGGGTGCATTATGCTGACTGCAGACTGTACCCTGGAGAATAAGCGGCTCTGATTGCAATTGTTCTCTATTATCATTGGATGGACTTTGCATTTTCACTGTCTGAAATGAATGTGTAGTGGCGCGGGTGTTTTGTGATGGTGCTGGTGTACAGCGAGCGGGGAGGTGGGGGTCAAACGCATTCTTTTATTTGCCACATAATAAAATTACCACGCTTACACGGCGGCCTCTGCATTCTAAGATGTTTAATTCCCTAAACATGAAGAATTAATTACACATCTGCATTTAAAAGGATTTCTCAGGCACGCTGAGAACTTTAAAGGCCTACAGCGAGCATGTTGCATTGATATTACCAACAAAAGAAGAGCCGTGTAATAGCTTTTCTTTTTTCAAGAGGAATGAAACTTTAATCTCGCAGCAAATTTACTTGGATATGGCTGTAAAAGGGCATGCTTGGCTGGTTTCTTTTAGTTCAGCTTCTGAACTGGAAAGCCCAACATGAGAGAAATCTGATAGTTTCACAGGAGTGATGTGGTCAGTGGTCAGAGGAGGACCTTGCGCCCTGCTGATGGCCTGCAGTGACCTCAGAACGAAGAGACCCTGCTGCCACCGGACCCCAACAGACACACACTGACTGCACTGTGACAAAGAAACAAATCCCTCCATGTTATAATGCATCTTCAGTTTGGACTATATATAGCAACATAGACGTTTTAGGTTTATTTTGGTCAACTTCCTTACATGTATTAAATGTGTGTTCTATGACCATAACAAATTAGGTAGCTTGTTGAGGGGAAACAATGTGGAAAAAGAACAGATCTAAGTGGACCAAAGCCATCTGTCAACCTTCAATTTTTCCAGTGCCGGTATTTAAAAAAGCATCACTTTTCAAAATAAATATATAAAAAATATTTCACTAAACAGTATCTCATTATACAGTATACTGTAGATGGTTTCAGCGACAACAACATAAACGAACGTTATGTGGCCCAAACTTAATTTCTGGTAGACCTCTGCAAACAATCAATAAATATTGAGCAGTTTTCATTTAATGTAATACAATTAATATAAGAGATGCACCGATATATCGGCCAATAATCTGTATCGGTCAATAGTTTAAAAAAAGCAGATGATCAGGGCCAATATATCCTATCAACCAAAAAATGACAGGAAAATGCAATGAATTTGTGCTCTGTATATAGAAAATGTTAAGACACATCACCAGTGTTCAATATTAAAGATATCACCCTGAATAATCGGCATCGGTGGAGAAATTTAGTGTCAGTGCATCTGTGATTAAAATACAATTAAACCTTAATATAAATTAAATTGTTAACTTCGGGCCAGTGGTGAACTTCGGGCCAAACGTGTGTGTCCGATGAAACTAATTTAAGCTAAAACTAAGAACTCAGTTTTATATACCACAAGAGAACTGCAACATGATCAAGTTTGAGATTTTCAGACATTCAAAAGTAATAAAGCCTAAAATACATTCAGGCCTCTAACAAAGGTTGGTCTAATAGACTGGGTTTGCAATTATCCATTTAGCAAAAGTAATAAATTACTCGGCTAAAAGCTCCTACACTACACTATATACCACCAAACCCTGATAACAGTTCACGTGAGGGAATGAACTTCAGCTTTTGTTAAAACATTATGATTTATGTACTGTTAATATATTGTATCTATATGCAGTTTGTGAAAATGTGAGCTAGATCACATTGTGCAGCAGACATTCTTTGGACGTTTTCACACATAAGGGTTTGTTTCGGAACCTGGTGCGTTTTCTCTCTTGGTTCGGTTCGTTTAGGCATATGTGAACACGGCAATCGCGCTAGGATCCGATCCCCAAAACAATCGCTCAGGTGGTCTCGGCCCGATTGCAAACGAACTCTGGAGCGGTTCGCTAGACGTGTGAAAGCCATCCGACTCAACGAACCAGACTGTATCACAATGTACAGTATGATGGGTAATTACGTAAAGTTGCGTGACGCAAAAGGGATTGTTTTGCTAATGGCTCCCTGTAACAATGTTCAAAGTAAGGAAGAAAGGAGGCGGGAACCGGCGAACGTTAAACCAAACTTTTAATAAAATAAACAAACAACAAAATGTAAGTAAAGTGCTGACAGCTCCCTCACAGTCGACTGCCGGCCACACAAACACAATAAAACATAACATAAAATCCAGGCCTGGTTCTCTCTTGTCCTTCTCCTCCTTTCATGCTTCCCGAGCTCCGCTGTGAGAGATGCGAGACCGGTGCAACGCGCAGCTGACGGCGCTCATTATCACTCGCGTTACCGGCCGGAAAATAAACAGATGCACTCTGACCAATCGAAGGAGAGTTTACTCACACGTGACTTTTTTTTAACAAAGTTTGGTCCGTTTGGAAATATTGCCTCGTGAATGCGAACCAAACTAAAATAAATTTCAATATTGTAGCGATTTAACCCCCGGTTTCGGAACAAAGCAATCGATCCACAGGTGTGAAAACGCCGGGGGTCCATGGTGGAACTGCAAGGGGTCCGCTAATTACTGTTTACTCACAGGCAAATTTTTGTTAAAAATGTAACGCATGGGTACAGAAATATTACAACCAATGTTCTCTTTAAGCTGCGCACGTGCGCGGCTGCGCGGACTCATTGAAGCTCCCGCGCATTGCAATTTTAACCTGCGTGCGTGCAGACAAATACATCCACTCAGGCAGCGGAAGCAAGCAATGGAAGAAACGTTACATCTGTATCATAAAAACCGGTAGGGTTAGAATCAGTGCACTCTGTCTCCCTTCCGATAAAACTACGCATGAAAGGAGTTCCGTGCAAATAAAGTGCATTAGGGCTGAAACGATTCCTCGAGTAACTCGAGTTATTCGAATACAAAAAATCATCGAGGCAATTTTTGTTGCCTCGAAGCCTCGTTTAATCCATTTAACTACAGTACACAAGGAGCACTGCGTTTCCCCACGGACCGTTATTACTGACGCACAGCCCGTTAAACTCTATTCATGTTATAGGGCTCTCAAGTCTCATGCATTCACCGTGAGACACGCATTTTAGTCTGTTCACACGCTCACACGTATATCTCATGCTGATAAATAACTGATAGCTTATAGGGCTGTGACGGTTGCCGTAACAACCGCACCACCGCGATGGTAAAGTGTCATGAAGGTGGCGAACTGCCACCGGCGGAAGTGCACGTCACTCTGACAAATATAGGTGTAATAAATATGAGAGTTGCGATAACGATTGCTAGTTGTAGCCTTTCGGTTGTGGGTGGTTTTATTTAAAAGATTTTAAATTAACAGAAATTATTGGCATACGTGTCCGTTGGTGCGTTCGAGCGCAGGCCTGCACGGCAAAACCCAGGTTATTCTGCTGCGGGTTTTTCAATGGATCTTGTTGTGAAATGAACAGATACGTAAAATCAAAACTGGCTATGACCCGCTTGCTTAGTGTCGGAGCGCGCGCAGGTTTTGCCGCAGTTGCGGAGAGACATCTATTCATTTGCGCTCCTGTGCACATCTTCTGAACGCGCATTTAGTGCAGCTGTACACATTTTAATCTGGACAATGTCAACAAGTAAGTTTCACATCAACGAGTCGGAAAAAGTAAAGTTTTTATGGCAATCTGAATAGGAAAGCCAATGTAGGTTTAAACAGTTTGTTTCAAATGGAATTGTTAAGGACTGTAAGGGTTAATACGCCACTGACTGAAGTTACTGCAACAAGAGCTTTTTTATTTAGTATTTAGCTTTCTTATATCAATTAAGTTTTCATTATTTACTGATGTTTATTTAAGTGTTTTATATGCTGTAGTGTGCCGTTTCTCTGATGGATTTGCGCGTTAAACATTGACGGATGTTTCATCCTCATTTATTTCAGATATCATATTTCAATTATTTAACAATTTCAAGTATTTAAATAAGGTCTATATTTCTCTTCCACTCGTCATGTGGTTGCTACACGCAAATATAATAATATAAATATTATTTATATAAATAATATATATTTCTCAACCACAGCACCACCGCGGTCGATTTGTCTATTACCACCGCGGTGGTAAAAAACTGCCACAGCCCTAATAGCTTATTGAAATGGTGAACTGATATTTTACTTAGTTTTAGTCTATTTTACGAGTGAAACTTGTTTTCCGGCTGCATTGAGTCCATCAAACTAGATGCGGACTAGTGGACACCGAATCCTGTTATTTACACATGTCATCTGTCTGTTCTGCGTGTCTGAGTGAATGAACTGCACAGTTTAACGTGCTACACGCGTGATGCTCATGAATTTGCGTCTGCGCTGAATGAGGACATGAACTTCACCTCCAGAGTTGCGCTGAGAGTTTATTTCACAAACATGTTATTGTTTGAGTGAAGAAACAGACATACTAAAAAATAAGCGTCTTCTGACAACCTGCCAAAATATAAGTCATAGGCTATTGTTTGAAATTATTAGTTCCATTTTTATTCATGTTTCTTATTTATATATTTGTATTATATTGCATTTTGAATTTAATATGGCAATGGAATGTACTAAATGGGTTAAGTTTTCGCAGATATTAATGTATGCTATTTCAGCAATAAAAACTAATTGTTCTAAAAAGGAAACAATTAGTTGTTTTACTCATTTTAAGAGACCTGTCTTATTTTCTCTTGTATATTTAGTATTGCTTTTTAATAAAGAAAAAGTACTTATTATCCGAATACCCGATTAATCGATGCAAAATCAGTAGAATACTCGATTAGTAAAAGAATCGATAGCTGCAGCCCTAGAGTGCATTCTCATATGTTTCTGAACTTCTGTTCAAATTTGTTAAAGCTGTAAAGCACTAATTTGACAGCCAAATCACACCACACCGCTTCTGCATTGTACTGTAAACTCTGACAGAACTATCTTACGTGTTTAAAATCAATGAAACGCGCACCGTGTAGTACTGTTGGTGCACGTCAAACAAGTTGCCCTGAAAATATCGCGGACTCGTTGCATCATGTTGCTCTCCTTAGTCTGATATGACGCTCTCCAGAAAAAAACTTGTGTTCATTTTCGTGTAACAGCTGCGACAATGCTGAGCCAGTGGCGCCCCCAAGGGGAGGCCAGGGCGGGCTGCGGTCCCCCCCAAAAAAAGTCACTGGCCCCCATTGTTCCCCCAACCAGAATGAGATTTTTTAAATATATATTTTTATATTAGAATAATAGTATTAATATTTATTAATTAAAATGTACATTATCGAAGCACTATGTAAAAAAAACTTGTATAATGTGTTATGTAGAATACGATCTCAACCCCTTCTCTCTCGTTTAACATGCGAAACCGCGACTAATATGCGCACGGCAGCCGCAGTACCAAGCACGTGACGTCATGTTTGCTCCTGTTCAGTCAGGACGCATGAAAGGGGTAGAGGGTTGGAGACGAAACTCACAAACTAGTAAGTAAAACGTGGTTTATTGTATGATAAAACTTATTGTATCAAACTCTAATACGATTTGGCTAACTGAGATTAATCTAGTCGCTAAGGCATTGGATTTGAATTTTTCTGCTGCTCATACTCGCAATTTGATCGATCACTATACGTGTTTGGTTAATACATTACTCCATCAGCTGATCTTTAAATTGTTGGATTTGCAGTTTTTGGCACCTATTACTATCATATTTTTTTATAGTCAAATATATGTAGAACAGTTAGTGAATTAGCATGTATCGATCAAACACTGAAAATATTAGTAAATTAAATTATAAATTAAATCGTAAGACTAGTAATAACTTTATATGATCCCAGTAGTATTAATGGCAATGCCAAAACTCTTAACCATTAGATTCAGGCATAATACATTTTTTTAAATGTGCCACCCTAAGATTTGTACTGGCCCCTTTGTGCCACCCCATAAAAAAAATCCTGGGGGCGCCACTGTGCTGAGCCACGAGAAAGACAACGGAGCTCAGAATTATAAAATAGCGGTGTGTTCTGCAACACACAGAGAAGCGGAAGAAAAAAAAGAATGACACTTAATAAAACGGCCTGATTTTACAACAGAATATAAAATCTGCACTAATTTCTTTCGCATCCAGAGACAACCCCTACCTCCACTAGAATAGTCTTTGTGCCATTAACCAGGGTAAGTCATCTCATTGAATCCTCAATAAAAACTAAGGTTCAAATAAATGTTAAATTGTCCATCTCACAGTAAAATGAAAATGTTTGATGCTGCAAATCCCTTAAAATAATCAAGCAATCTATATTAAAAACAAAAATAATACACAGAAAAGTATTTAGCCTATGTGCAACAATAACATAATAGTGCTAATGTAATGTCTTAACATTATATTGCTGTGAGGGTTGTTTCTATTTAAATAGCTCCGTTTACACATTTAGTATAAGGGGGTCCCTGCTCCATGCATCTCTCATCTAAGGGGTCCTTGCCCCGAAAAACGTTGAAGACCCCTGGTCTAAATACATACAAAAACAATGTGGGTCATTCTCAGGTTTGTGTCGTCTGATTTACTAGTGATTTAGATATAGGCCTATATATATATTGATATTCTGAGGATATGCAGTGTTTTTACTTATTCTGTTTGTGAAAAGGCTGTTGAAAAAAGCGAGAGATTGTAAAACTGACCCTTGTGTTCAATTACTGCATTCAATTGTGATTCTATGAAGAAAGGCTCGACGCGAGAGAAAATCCATACAGCAGAACAACAGACTCAATCTTCTGTCTTCACTAGACAGGCCCTAAACCAGCCTGCTTAGTGAGATAATAAATTGACCTTAAAGGAGGAGCTTTCATAACAAACAAATTTTAGGGTCTTCATATCACATTAAGAATGAGTCCAGCTAAATCTCATTAAATCGGCGCTTCCCGGTGTCGGGGGACGCCAGCTAATGGCTGGAAGTTGGAAGAGCTGCAGTCAATTGACCCGGGGGCAAATCACTTGACCCTGACTCCCCAACACTCGCTGTCATGTAAGAGACCTCTGAAATGGTGCCATGCACATGCAATACATTTATGTAAACTCACGCTCATCGACCTGGTGCACGAGGCCTTCAGACAGACCGCAAATACAGCTGTAAGAAAACAGCTCTGTCAGTACAACCAAAATCTGAAAGATCCTAAAGCACATCCTATTAATGACTGTGAAAACCACATCTCGCTCTTTTAAACATCTGTAGGCAGGTTTGTGCTGCAGCGAGTGAGCGTCTATATAGGTCAAAGCATGCGATATTAATACCATGTTCCAGGCTTTATATTGAAGCGATCAAAGGCGATATAAGGACGTATTACATGTTGGTATTAATATTATGCTGCAGAAGTCAAGCGTCAGGGTGAGATTAATCCAGCCCTGACTGTGTATCAGGGGCCACCGGTGTCCAAACTCAACGGGGGCCAGCTGACCCCTGCCGCCTCCATACTGAAGATGATGCTCGGTAAAACACACTGTGCTAAGAAGAAGAGAGATTAAACTGAAGAAGAAAAATAATAATAACACCAGGAACAAACCTCTAACCCAAATGGCTTATTTAAGTAGAGGTGTGCTAATAATTTCTAAATGATCAGATACAGTAAGGTCCAAACTAGGGCTGTCAAACGATTAATCGCAATTCATCATATCCAGAATAAAAGTTTGTGTTTATTAATTGTATTATTTATAAACACAAAAACACACACATACATATTTATATATTTAATAAATAATTTGATGTATTAATTTATATTATATCAATAATTGAAACTATATATAAATGTTTATTAATTTTTATATATATATATATTTTTTAATATATGCATGTGTGTGTTTATAAATACAAACTTAATATGCACACGTCAGAGTCGATATCCTCATCGCCAGTCCTACGACACGTGGCGCGGTTGCGTATCGGGGGACCAATTGGTCAATTCCCGAACCCACCCCCTTCTCTCTTTCCCACTTCACTTCCTGTCCTCTTTCTCACTAAACTGTCCAAATAAAGGCAAAAATAAATCTTCTTAAAAAAAATATGCACAGTACACAAACATATATTATGCAAACACAAACTTTTATTCTGGAAGCAATTAATCGTGCTTAATTGTTTGACATCCCTAGTTCAAACAACTTTCAACTTGGGAAATTTAGGTCTTTCCCCTATTATTAAATATTTATCGAAAATTTTGTGTTTTATAAAACTCTAGTCAGCTTTTGCTGTATTTCCTGTAAGCTTTTTGGTTTTGTTATTATTCTCTTTTAGAATATGTTAGAATAAAACCATATTCCCTAACATGCTGTAGTTTGCCTTTTTGACAAACATTTTTTTTCATATAAATACCTTAAAAGCTTACTTTTCTGACCATTTTGTACCATACACCTCACATTTTGATGGAGCAAATATTACACAAAAAAGCAAATATTACACAACACAGACTTGACTTTACAGCACAGTCTGGTGCCCTCTAGTGGCACATGTCAATGTCAAGACCCTTCACTCACTAAAGCATTTGCCGTTCATAAACTTTGGATATCATAGACTTTTATTAGCTATTTTTTTCTGAGCTGGAATTTGACTGGTTTATAATATTCTTGACAGTAAAAAAACCTTTCAGCAAACACCATAACAGAGGAGTCCCAAAGCTGTCCCAAACTTATTAAAGATATCTTGTATATTATGAGGCACACAGCTGTCAGATGACACAAATCCTGCATCATCTGTTTCACTGTAATTAATCGTAAAGCAATGTAGACAGAGGCTAAGCAGACATTTAAGCATTGCTATTAATAGAAAACTAAACACAGGTGTTAAAACTATTGGCTCAGTGTCAGACGACACACCCACAGACTGTTTACCATCTGTTTGGTGCATATTATCCACAAAAATGGCAAGAGCTTTCTAAATCTGGCAAATGATTGGTTTGTGAAACTTGAGACATCCTTAAAACGAACATATTCATACTAAAAGCAAAAGCAAAAGCAAACTTTTGAATTTGATTTCATGGGGACTAACTGATCTGCTCTCAGACATGCAATGAAATTATAGATTAGAATGTAAATATAATCATGACAAGTATTTTATTATTTGACAAAATACGATGCTGATTGGATCTATTTCATGATGGGTAGTAATTGAAAATAAAAGCTTGTTGCTCAATGTAGGGCCGGTGCCAGGCTTCCTCATGCCTGGCAGAGAGACATTAGTGTGCCATAATCAGAGCTAATCATGCAATAATGATGGCTGCCCGAAACAGAGGGAAGTCCTATCAATTATCCTGACACAGCGAGCCCCTGCTGAAAGCTCAAGGGCCGCGCTGCTGAAGCACACACTCATTAGCTGATTGTCACAACAGAGAGATTCACATCTTCACGTTCTTCACACTGAGATACGCTGTCTGAGGTTAAAGTGCTGCTCTGGTTTTGATGTCCATGGACTGAAGGGGCCAGTTAAAAGGAGAGCAAATGGACTCTTGTGTCTTCTGCATCTCAGATATTTCTCTTAAGAAAGAGCCAGAAATCTCACGAACGTCCATCAGAGTTTCAGAAAAGAACAGTGTCACAAACTGAACTCAAATCCACATACCTACACAATATACATTCATTTTACACCTACATACTCACACATGCATTTTAACAACTGTCTCATTTCATTCATAAGCAGTTTTCAGAGAAACATCTGAGACTAAGTTAATCCTGAAAGGGATACAGTCACCCAAAAATGAAAATACTTTCATCACTTGTCATTTCAAACCTTTCTTTTTTCCGCAGAACACAAAAGAAGATTGTTGTTAACCGCCACCCAATGCAATAGAAGTGAATGGGTGCCGGCCCTGTTCGGTTAACAACTTTCTTCAAAATATCTTCTTTTGCGTTCTCCAGAAGAAAGAAAGTCATACAGGTTTAAAATGACAAAAGGGTGAGTAAATAATGACATAAAATGTACCTTTTTGGGTGGACTATCACTTTAAATAAGAACATTTATCAAATCTCCTGAGCAAAGAAAGAGCAAACGCTGAGCAATAAAATGATCCCCAAACGTCAATATAGCATCCCATGGAATGATTCTACACCTTTTATGAAATATGAATTTATTCGTCCATACTAATAATATGTAGTGTACACAGAATGGAACTCCACGGCTCAGATGTTGCTCTTTCACACCTCAGTTTTATTTAACGGAATGTTCTGAACGGTTAATAAAAATGTGATATGTGTTGGCATAAAGTAAGAAAACATTTAAAATGACTGCCGATAGCATAGCTCAAATGATTTATTCTTAACGTTCATGTTAACTTTGACTTCAAATTTGAGCATTTTGAGACATTACTGAGCTAACCTCTACTGGAAACATACTGTATGCAGTCGTTTGGTCAAGAAACGCAAGTGCACAAAAATCGTAATTAGCTCTCTGTTAATTCTCACAAAAAAAACAGAATGTCTCTTCGCTGTAAAAACATAAACACACTCATGCCGAGCAAGCGCTCAGCACACAAAGACACACACAGGGTGGCTGTCTCCAGCATGTGCAATCCCTCACGCAGCGCCGGGCCGTGCGATAGCTCTTTCGTGAATCACTGAACCCGTGTGTTCCAGTGGCCCGGCACCGCCAGTCCCCCTGCCAGTAGATACAGGCTATTTAAATGCTCCATTGGAGAGAGATTAAAGTTTATGCAAGGTCACTGGGGATGTGATAATTATAATCACAGGTTTTTGGCTCTGCAATGACAGCCATTTGTTATTTTCACTTGAGTAATTCCCGCAGCCCAAGGATGTTGACAAGCGTGCACTGATTTAGTGGCCTGCAGTCCCCTCTTCCCTCTGGAGCCCCCCCTCCTCAAACTGCCCGAGCTCAAACAGACCAAAGCCAGAGACTGACACTCCCTGTGGGACCACGGCGTCGCTCAGCCCCCCTAGCAGAGGGGTAAGATCCCATTCACTGGTGACTACAGCGAACAAAACCTAAAGCCCAGCCTATGAAAGACATATTCAAACTGTAATCGTAAACAGCGCCACAACTTAAATTCTGACATGGCTCAGTTGCATACTCTGTGACTTGTCTTGTCTTTGGACGAAGCCATGTTCAAGCTATTTGTGGTGTGTTGTCTATAAGCATCTATTACCATTGCTCAAAACAGCAAATAATGAAGAGAAATGTTCACCCCCAACCCTCAACATGGTGGTGGCATGTTTTGCATATCACCACACACGTATTGTGTACAAATGTTGTCAAGAATCTATTTCATTCCCAAATTTATAAATAGCATAATCTCTTAGTCCAAACAGTTCTTGTAACTTGTAACTGGTAAAGCATTGCATTAGCGGCATTCCTGACATTCTAATCAGATTTGATGGACGAAATCGTCACCAATGCAAACAAATGCTCGCTTTCAAGGTCTACGACTTCTCGGCCACTGTAGCATGTTTCTCAGCCAACAAATGGAGGACTACATGTTTGCCGACCAGCAGAAGGAGAAAGAGAGAGAATTGAAGAAAAAAGCTCCGCTCATTAGGCATTCCACTCCAATGGCCTTAATCCCAATTGGATTTGTGAGAAATCTGAAGGCAATGCAATTGTGCAATTTGCACACAAAGTGGTCCGAATTGATCTAAAATAAACCTTCAACTTTAAATGTGCAAAAAAGACTAGCAGATAATTACATCATTTAGGAAATTGATCGTCTAGGAGTCAATGCGCGGGGCTTTCGGAAACTGAAGATAAATGGCAACGGTGGCCGTTTTAAGGGAGCCATTGACGTTGACGATGGCCAAAGAGAGATTAAATATTTTAAACAGCACAAAAAAGGTGAGGAGGAAAATCAAAGCGCTTCGGGGCGACAATGGAAGACAGAATTAGGGCCAACAAAAGATTTCATTAAGCCAAACAAGGCTTAACTACAAAATCAATATGTCATAATTAAAGCTAGAGCCATGCCTTTAGAGCAAAGAAAGAGAGGAGTTCAAAAGGACTTATTTGGCCTAAATGATGGTCAGGGTTATTAAGATCAGACGATACAAGTATTTCCTGCACAAAAGACACTACTTAATACATACTATATATTTTCTTTTCTAGCTCCTTAGAGACCGGCTCTTACTTTCAGAGTATCTTAAATAATTTGCTGTGGATATATCTGTGCGACACGATTGAGCAAAGGATTACAAGGAAGACAATACAGCTCACTGAAAAACGCAGAAAGATGGCAGTCGCTTTCAGCTAGCCATCAATATTTATTATATTTTGTTAGAAAGGCAAAAAACGTAACTACATATTAACGTTTTCTGGTGTTGTTATGCGGTTGCTATGGTGTTACTCTACAGTTGCTATGTGGGAAATTCTGGGTGGTCACTAGGGTGTTGCTAGGTGGCTGCAAGATTGTTCTGTGTTTTCAACCACCACCCAACCTCCCCCAACTCTTAAGGATATTCTTTATGATAGTTTGTAGATATACTGTAAGTACCTTCTTTAACGTATGCACATTTTTTTTCCATGTGCTATCCTCCAAAATTACAGTATGTTGCGAGACAGCTCACCGCCTCTCAATAAGTCCCAAGATTTTAGATTTGATCATTTTTATTGGTAGTTTAATGTCACCGTGAAATTAAAATGCACAATTCTTGTTTTGATGTAATATTGCAGTGTTTATTACAAATGAGGGTGGGTCATTTTTTTAGTTCATGTATGTACTGTACTGACTGTCCAGGCTTTCAACTTCCAACAATCCAATCCATTCCTAAAAGACCAAATCAAGTAGCGCCTCACATTTCTTTTCAATCCAGAAGCTGTTAAACTCAGATATACTGTACAGTTGAAAGAAACATATGTTTCATGCCGACTTTGAAGCTGTAATCCATAACTTTAGAGGGTACTTTACGAACTTATCTTTATGTGGCCAATGAAGTCAAATGCAGTCAAACTGAAGTCAAATTATGCCAAACTGACATTTTCTCTGAAGCTCAAATCGCTGTGAATGGTTATAGGTTTTCCATTGTGAATCAGAGTAGGAAGACCATTTTAAACACAGATTCGCTCAATAAATGAATTTTGTTTCTTTTAAACAAAAATAGTATGGATTGCAGCTTTAAGCGGTGCAGGGCAAGTTATGTGCCGGAGTTTAATGGGGTTTGTTTAAATCACTATCCGTATAAGCAATAGTAATAGTATGCTTGGCTAACGCCACATTAGCCTCTCCAAAGGTTTTGATTCAAATGCATTCTAGGTAATAATATTGGGCTGATATCCACATTGCTCATGGCATCGCTGAGCAGACATGCTAAACGCAATCACTTTTTAGCAGCTTTCAAAGGATCCTGTCACTCTGGACTCATTAGCCACAAATGGTATTTCACAAGCAGCGCTCGGATCGGTCTCCATGATGTCGGCTTTTTAGGGCTCATCTGCGTAGAAAAAGGTCATAATTTGCGTGGATACGTTCGAGGTGAGCCGAGCTTGGGGCGGGGGGTTAATACATTACACTTGAATGGGAGTACAGAATACCTGCATACACATCTGACAAATGAACATTTGTTCTGGTTCATCTGAATTTTATGAATACAGCTCTACAATCCATCAGAAAGGCTTTGTTCGCCGCGTCCCAGTTCTCATCTTCAAAGCTGTTCATTAATCTATATTTGTGGGAGTAAGTTTCTCCTAGAATGACCCGTTTCATTCTGTCATTAAATACCTTTCTGTGCGGAGGCAGAACCAGGATCTTCAGCATAAGTATGGATATTTCCGCTGGGCTTTACTGTATGTTTGACAGGTCGCTGTGAGGTCATACGAGAAGCCCTCAGGCTGTGAGAATAGTCAATACACAACCGCGTCTATACAATCGGTGTTTTATCTTTCCATTTCCATTAATTAGCTGTTATCAATTAATAGACTTGTAAATCTGAAAAACCTTTAAAAAAAATCAATTTTTAGAGTTTGGCCTAGGGGGCTGTGTATATGTTTTTCTTTAGAAAGAATCTTACAGGAAAGTCAATACAATTAAGAATTGCACCAAAGCTAAAGTATTTCATGCTTCATATTTTTATATTATCAAATGCTACGGGAGTCAATAAACATGTATTATCGTCAAGTACTTTAGTGTAGATTTAATATGGGAAGAAATCCTTAACTGTAATAAAGTGAGATTTTTGTATAAACTTGGAGGTACGTGTATGACCCACGCAGACATCTGATCTCACATCACAGCTCCCTTTTAGTGTGAAATAATCTCATGGATCCCAGTGTAATCCCAGATTGACTGGACGATATTGAGATCAGATCTCTTTGTGGGAAAATGTTTTGTAAAAAAAAACTGTAAGGCCAAAATCATACTTATTATAGGGAATAGCAAAGAATATTGATATTGATATTTCCCGTGGACACACTTAAGCACAATATATTCATTTAGAGAATTTAGAATGTTGGTGTTGATTGTTGGAATGTGTTGGATCAGTGGGAATTAGCCTTTAAAGGTTCTCTAAAGAACCACACAGCCCAATAAAGAGGGAACGTTTAGGAAGCTTTATTTTTATAAGGGGGTAAAGGCTTAAAACTCAGTACTCAGTATGATTGACTGCCTATCGACCAATAATATGTACTGTATAGCTTGAATGAACTGTACAGAATGTGCATCTTCCAAATGCAGAAATCAAATTAAATACATTTTGTTTAAAGTCCTGTTAGTCCAGTTATTAGTGGTCAAGCAGTTTTATCACTCAATTCAAGTGGGTGTTTTTAGGATTCAATTATTGAACGTTACACTGTAGAAATTATGTACGTAATGTAAAGCGGGTGAGGAAGAGGGCTTTTATTAATGTAGGGGCTGGTTGGCTGAAGGCGAGGCATGAGGGGGTGTATCTCTCACAGAAATAACAAACGAGCCCGCTCTACTGATAAGAGGAGCTGGTCGCTGGCTGCATGATGATAGTGGACCTCCACTGCATCTATCTAATTTTCAGGGGTCAGCTTTGCCCTGCTGCCCACGCGCCACTGAAATAAATAGAACTCCCCGTCATTACCGCAACAGAGCTCGCTACACTCCTCTGCCAATACCCGGCTGAATAGTGTTTCTTTTACAAAACCTTGTCATTAAATACTATAAAAATGTTCCATAACAAAATCAGAATAGGGCTAATTGTATTTTTACAATAATGTAAAAGATTTAAAAGGATAGTCCACCCAAAAACGAACATTTTGTCATCATTTACTCACCCTCAAGTTGTTCCAAATCTGTATAAAATTATTTATTTGGATGAACACAAAGAAAGATATTTGAAAGATTACCATAGTAGAAAAAATAAAATGATAGTCAAAGGTGCCCCGGACCTGTTTGCTTTCCTTCATTTCTTCATCTACTTTTGTGTTCAACAAAACAAAAAAATGATATATTTTTTCTGCTATGGTAGTCAATGGTGCCCCAGAACTGTCAGAAGCGGACATTCTTACAAATATCCTTTTTTTTATTTCAAAACGTTTCTTTTATACAGGTTCGGAACACTGTGAGTAATCCATTAAATAATATTTTTTTATTTTGGGTGGAGTATCCCTTTAAATATTGAGAGGCACTTATCTCAGGACTGTCAGTTCTGTCAGTTGTTTCTTAACTATCTTAAGAATTTCTGTAATTTTTCTTAACAGGATAAAATGTTTTAGGTGAGACAAATAATTTAAAACCAATAGCATCATAGTCAACACGTCATCAAATGCATTCCTACGACTGTTTGTATTGCGTTTTTTCACCCGAAATGTGACCTCCTGGAGAATGATGAGCGGAAGTGTAACAAGTTGAAGGTGATATTGAGGACTAAACATACAGAAAAACTTTCAATTGAGAGTCGATTTTGGAGACAAGACATTTCATATGAAACATAAGATTACAGAAAGAAAACAATATAGAACACCTGGAATATTGCTTTAGAAATGGACAGTTGTTCATATAAGAAAACTACCGCCAATTGTGACTTGTATTCATATTTGACGGCATACAGCGGGGAGCATGAATAAATGGTCCATGTTCACTTTATAATTAGACATTATAATGCTCACTATTTTGTGCATCTGAGACAACATATTCAGCTGACCCACCATCCCGAAAGCTTTTATTTAGTGGGTCTATAAATCGCAGCTATTCTGATGGCAGGCGCGGAGTGAGCAAGCGAGAAAAGCTAATGTCATTATCTCAACACCAAGATGGAGCTGGGATTAGCGGCCAATGTAAATGAGATATGAGAAGGGTCCGGCATTAGCAGCCGCCTTTCTTCAGCGGAATAGCTTCAGCAAATAGAGGGAGATAAGAAAATCCCTGTAATTACACGGAGACACATTGGTCAATTCAGAGCCGTAAGTACCTGAGCTCTGTAGCCTCTAAGTGGGAGGGGAAAAGAGAGAGCGGAAAGTGTTATCCTCCGCAATATTAAGTGATTCTGTAGGATCAATAGAAATACATTGAGCCAAATGTAAAGATGAGCACCGGACGCGGGGGTGTCTTTGTGCCCTGGTATCGCTCCATCATTTTTTGGTAATATCATTTCTGAATTAAATTTTACGGCTCATTACTTTCCAGCGCCGACTGTCTATAATGGAATCTCAAATGGGCAAGGGAAGTCTTTGTGCCCGGGGACGGCGCTGTTAAAATGTTATTTATTTCTAATTGTTGGAATATAAAACGGTAGTTTATCGCTTTTGATATTTACATGGCAAAAGTCAATCACCATTGGCCCAAACATTGGTAGCAAACTCTAAAGATATAAAAGGACTCACGCTTCAGTGATCCGGATCAAAAGGGTCCGACCTTGTTATGACAATCTCAGTACTGTGATTTTTTTTACATCTGCACTAAAAACTGGGTTTTTGGACAAACATGAAATGCTTTGCGTGAGCCTGCAGCAATACAGATAAAGGGTCCACGTTTTTGTGGCATTGTAAATAATAGCTGTTGTAGGGGCTGAGCACCAAACTGAATCAGCTGTTATAGTGTAAAGTAGCTTCAGCTTTACAGTTCCCTCGCACAGTGATTTTGGCTTTAGACGACTGGGCCTGCAGCAGCATCACTTACTGGATCACGCTGGTCAGTCATCCAGAAAGTGCAGCGAGCTTTCTCTTTTCAGAAATGACTTTGTGAACAAGAGAGCCCGGCGAATCCCTTTAGATTCATTTTCTTTCAAGTCCGTCTTATGGAGTTAAAATTGAAGCCATTCTACGGGCGTGATAACCTTTTCTAGATCCAGCCCAGCTCAACAGGGTGGAATGAACGGTTGTAAAGGAACTCTATTAGGATGACAATTCATGTTTTAACTCTGTAGCACAGAGTTTTGAATTAAGGGTGAGCAAGTAGACTGTTTCAAAGATGATGTTAAGAACGGAATCGAACAAAAGGTATCAATACAAATGATGGTCTATCTGATTCCGTGCATCATATACAGTTTATCAAGCAACACTCACTATTGCAGTTTTTTTACTTTTCCATCGCTAAAATAGTGAATTACTATTTTAATAACTATTTTTATTGTGTTATTGTAATGCGTTGATTTCTCATTTAAATAAAAAACGGAAGGCTGTAAAAGTACTGTTGTTTTTCCGTTATTTATGTGTGAGAAAAGAGGCTTCATGTTAGATCAGTTAGAAATGCTGGATAAATGTGTCTATCTGCGCATGTGGTGAAATCCAAACCCCCCCAACCACTTTCCGATGGACTCTCAGGTCCTTGGTTGTCACAAGGTCACTGGGAAGGTTTTAATTGCTGTGGGCTGTTATGTGCTTTCATGGGGTTTGCCATGATAAATTACTCATTGGTTGAAAAGCAAGTCTATATAAACAAGCTTATCTCGTCTCCTCTGTAATGAAAAATGAGTTGTGAGTATCATTGTTAATCACAGTAATTGTTAATGTTAGGAGGGCTGGATTTCCAAGTCTTCTCATTATTGATCAAATTTCTTTTTACATTAAAAGCCTGCTGATTCGCCGACACGTCCTACTTCCCAGTAATTCCTCTAATTAGTTATTTTTAGCCTATGCGCCTCTCATACCAGCTCTGAGAGATAAAGCGAATTACTTGTCGGACGGGTCGCACTTCACAGTGTTGATGTGCCGTGGTTGTATGGGGCATGAATTTACCGTGACTGTAGGATGAATGCAGGGTCTCACCTCTCCTTCAGTTCAAGATTACCACCTTCATTCCCAATCTGCAAGCAGGGACAATGGAGTAAGCTAATTAACTTTAGCCATTTAATATCTGCAGATTACAGAGTGTTTTTTGTTCACAAACACGTTGTCTATGTGGTTTTTGGAGGCCATTAATGTCTGGTTAGGTGCTAGCTTTATGAAATTATTGGTCCAAGTTCATCAAATATAGCTAAACATTTCTTTGGGATCAAACTCATGACCTTTGCGTTGCTAACTAAGGGAGCTACAGGAACAAGTCCTGTAGATCTTTTACTAAACAAAAAATGCTAATGGCTTGCAGGCCTCTAAAGACTAGTTCATCATATGAAAAAAATGTTTTTGCATATCACAAATGAGCAATCAAACTTGTTCCAGCATAAAAGTAAAGCTAATATTTCAACATTTCATGCCACAAGAATCACAATTACATTGTTAATTAATTATCCGGCTAGCAGTTAAAACAAGCCGTGGGGTGCGGCACAGTTGGCGCTTTGATGTTACGCAGTGGCAAGTAATTAACCTTTCCTCAGCAATTGGATTTGCTACAAGATCATCACCGTGTTGATGAAATAATTAATATAAATTCCATCCCTCCATTGTGTTGACATTGTTAATTACTTGTCAGTAATAAGCCACCGCTGACTGCACTCCTCTGAACCGTTTGGCGCTCAAGGCGAGATGAGCCGACTCTTGGGAAACTCTGTGTGCGGTACACTTCACGTGACAGCGGCACCTGCACTCATAATTAATTATCTTCTCACCCGAGATTGTTTCAGATCACAAACTCGCCCATCTAATGAGATGGCTTCTCCAATTATCCTGAGCGGAGAGCCAATGCCCACTTGTCAATAAATCAGGGAAAGCGATGGAAGCTCATTGAGGCTACATTTCAGAAATTATCCTATTTACAGACATGCCAATAAGGCACATTACTGCTCTGAACACTCTTAAACACATTTTTTCATGTTTCCCCTTAGTGGTAATTGGTTAAGAGGGTTCAAGAGCAATTTCTGGGATAGGGAGGGGACAATGCGGATTGGCTGGTTCAGAGGGCCTTTATTAAAGGATCTAATGAGAAAAGAGTGAATGCTGGTGAATTGCTCAGATTGAAAGGTGTTTAGTAGAGCCCTGCGCGGGACTGTTTTCTTAAACCCGCACCCGCCCGCTGAATGTATGACCAGGACAGCCCGCTCCCGCAACCTGCGTGTTCCACTCCCGCCCGTGCCCGCAATGTTTGTGTCCACTCCCGCCCGCCCCCACTGACTTTATCTCACAGCTTGTGAAAAATGTACACAAATACTCAATATTCGTTCCGGTTAAAATCCAGAATAACAGACTTTAAACATGATTGCGTTTAAATAAGATGAAGTAACCAATGCTGTGGATGTGGCAGAGCATCTCTCATATCAAATGTACCATATTTAGCGGCTACGTTAACAAAGTGCTGAACTATGTCAACAAAGCCTTTCCCGGCAACGAAGTCATACGGTCTAATGTCTTTACAGCAAAGTGCGGCACATTTTTCTGTAGTTTCTTGCTTAACGTGAGCAGCAAGTGCTTTATGGGGGAAGGAGAGTTTGCTTTGACCACAGAAAACTGTGCAGGTATGTCGCCTCAGGGCAGAGGTGCCAGATTTATGTCCGTTGTAAACGAACACTTTTGCACATTTATCGCAACTTACGAAGTTTAACTCTTTCCCATTTTTTTCAGTGACAATTGAGAATTGTTTCCAGATGTCTGACTTGCCTTGCTTTGCTTTTGTCAAGTAAACAGCCGCTTTAATTTTCTTCTCAACTTCTTGTGTTGACTCGCCAAATTCCACCTTTCCCCGCGGGTCTCCCGCGAAATTTTCTGACCGCCCACTCCCTCCCGCAGCAAAGGTAAAACCTCCTGCTCCCGCGAGATTTACGTTGGGTCCCGCGGGAGCCCAAACCCAATGCAGCCCTCTAGTGTGTTTAGTTCAGGGAATCAAGGTGTCAGGTTAACATGGCCAGTAATTGTAGCCCCTGCTGGTAGATTCATGTACTACTCTATTTTGTAGGCAAAATGCAACTTTTTGCTTTGATGGCAATTTAAAACTGTAATTTAATTTATATTTAAAACAATTTAAAACACTTTGTGTGAACAGTCCCCTTAAGTGACACCTTTTAAAAGTTGACTTCTTAATTGTGGACACAGCTGAACAAGTTATTTTCGCACTGAGCAATAGTCTCTTTGGTCCAAGGCATTCAAAACATAAATCCCTGGACTTGAAATGATTCAAACCCAACAGAACTTTCAGAACAGGAATTAAGTGCCCATTCCATTATTGTAATTAAAGATAAGTTCCTCTTTGTCTAAGTCTATGCTTAGGTTACTAATCTGAATTCAATACATCCATATGTTGCTGGTGAAAGGCTAATATGCGAACAGGGAAAATATTGAAACCCACTGCATTTAATTTGGTTCTGATCAATTCAGATTGACCGCACTTAACATGCAAATGCCTCTCAGGTCAAATTTACCCTCTACTTATTTGCCAGTTAGGAACAGTTGAGAGTTGACATTTTTACTGTCTTTTGGGATACACATGCTGACACAAATGTTTTAAGATTACCAAACATTTCTAAGCAGCAGTTAAGACAATCTGTCAGTAGCAGTACAGTAAATATTTTGGGTGGGCCCCCCCTGGAGGAACAATGAGTAGCCTATACTGTAGAGCAGTGGTTCTCAAACTGGGGGCCCCAAGATGGATCCAGGGGGGTCACAGATGTCATGGCATTTTATTAAATATTGAAATTGATCAAACATCAGAAAAATAAGACCACCAGCCAAAATAATTGATGTTCAAGTTCCTAAATAAGTGAACCATGTCTATTATGCCAAACCCCCACTTTCCTATCATTATTGTTCATACATTAGGTGTGATGATGGGGAACTCCCAAAATTTCACCCGTCTTTGTCTATTTTACCACGGCAGTATAAATAAAAGATTGGTTTACAGCCTGAAGTGCAGGTTGCAGAAACAATAGAGGATTGTTAATGATGTAAGCAGAAGGCCTTTGGCTGAAGGCAGAGACAGGTTCCAAAAAAATCTATAAAAATGTTACATCCATGTCGACTTCTTGATATTTTTCCAATTACGCATTTCCACACTGCTGCTCTGTAAACCAGTTTGTTAAAGCTCTAACAGATGAACACTCACCAGTGCCTGATCGGGAGTGACTGGAACAATCGCAGTGTTTTACAAGGTAAGCGTTTTAAAATTGATTTGTTAAACAGCATTTTTAAAGACACACCATACAGGCATTTTTGCACTGCTGGACCGTGAGACTGAGACGGCCGTAATTACAGGGTGCGCCTGTGAATAATTTCAAAATATGCGACTCATTTTGACATCACTAAAAGGCGGCAACACTCTCTGTTTCCCACTGAGATGCATCAAGGAAACTTCACATCTTTAATTTGCACATTAGCGTCTCTCTGGAATAGTGGGAGTGTATTTAACACTAAAAACATGTAATGGAAAGATAATGCAACCCATCACATTTCAAATGACTAATAATATCCCACCCGTGGAGACAATACAGACTCAAAAGCACTGGTTAAGTGCCACATGGTGAGCTTGCCTGAACTGTGCCCTAAATACACTTTATAAATGTATATGTGACATGTATCTGATTTTAATTGTGGCCTAATGAAGCTCCTACAGTAAGTATTTACTAAATCTTTGGTATCATTTAATAAAATAGCAATCACTTTTATTTATTTTTTGAGGTTTTGGAATTGAATTGTTTCTCGCCAGTTCCCTCACAAAGATTCTTCTGAAATTGCTTTGAAGAAATAAAAACAAAAACAATTGTTGAAACGCATGAAGAGTATGGAGATGTGCGTACAACGTTTATATATTATAATCTGGATTTGGGAAAATGAAGATGATTGCAGAAATCTGAGCTCAGTTTGTGAGATCTTCTCTTCTGAATCTCTAATGGAAGAGCAGAATCTGTGAGACTTTTTCTCAGAAGAAATAACTGAAGAAAAAACTTTCCATTCGCTCTCCATCGAATCGCATTGATGCAGTTGTTCTTTCTTATGGGGCATTTGTGCAAATACCTGGGGTATGCTATATCCAAGTTCATTTCATAACTATACTCTTACTGTATGTCAACAATTGTTTTATTTAAGTCTATGTTTAATTTCAAGGAACTCTAGGAGAAGCATCTGAATCAAAGTTGAAATGAATACTTGCTGAGCCGAGCTATGAAAGCGTGTAAAACTGTCCCCTGGGTTTCGCTGCGTAATAAAAGAACATCGGGGGTCCCTCAGAAAAATTTGGTCTGTAACGATGTTATTCAACCAAATATCATGGTCAAAGCTTTCCCGCCAAAACGAGACGGCGAATGCAACGGAGAATAGATGAGCAAAGGGGCATAAACAAAGCCGAGAATGACAAACCCAAAACAAATCTCGAACCCGTGCAAGGGCATTCCTGCTCGGCCCTCGCCTGATCCAGAGAGGTGAGGCGTCCCTGTGTTTATGGGGAAAAGGGATGGTTTAAAGGATGAAATTGAACGGATTAGCATGAGCCGCTCGAGTTTTGATTGCCTCTGACTGAAAATATTTGAAAGCCACCAGGGGCCCCTCAGATGTTATGATATGGTCAATTCAGACCCCTGTGTGTTTTGCTACAGGCTCCGGTTATAGAAATTGAATTGATATTTTGTAAACTTCATTTGCGGATAATATGATCTGACAGGGACAAATGCACAGGCGAATTGTTTTCAAACCGACTCCAAATGAAACTTATTACGGGGGTAAATGTGTATTTCTTTGTCTTGGCTCCTCTCCCGCGGCATCGTCCGCTCCTCTCTCTCTTAGACCCTGAATATGTATCCATTTTCAGGGTAATTGAATTGATACTGTCATGTGTGGGGGCCAACAGATTCACGCAGCAGGGCGGATGGCCTGAGTGATTGAATCGAAAACAGGGAGAAAAAATTTCCTTCGCTACCGGCCCTCTAGGTCACAGTGCCATCATAAGATAGACACACCTCACTGTTTTCTGATTACACCGACGGCCCCAATTGTCTTTCCAATAATCTGCCCCTCTGATATAATGCAGACTTTTCCAATTCCGCCAGCTCCGGCCAGACCTCAGATGTGTTACATATTAATTTCCTTCCCCGTAAAATTTGCTCAGCTTTAGTTCAAATTCAGTTAGCCGGATTGATGAAAGTGGCAAAAGGATACGACGTTTACTGATTCTCTCTTTTCACCTTTGATTAGCTCCACTTGTGAATTATTCCTTTGCTGTCAGTCTGCTATTTAGCAGCTGGGTGGGCCGGTCTCGGAGCTGCGGCCTGCCTGCCGGCAGAGAGAAAATAAGGCAGTTCGCAATCTCTGGCCAGAGACCGCCGGAGCCTGTGCTTAAAAAAACCCTGAGATAATACTGCATCCTTAAAGTCTGAGACTTTTTTCATTTACAGATGGAAATAAACACATTTAAATAGACAGATTAAACAATCCGATTCCAATTGATTTCTATAGCACTTTACACAATTTTGCATATAGATAACATAGGGAAAATTATGATATACATACAATACAACACAAATGAATTATTTTACATTAAATTACTGTCATTTTATTCAAAAGCTCTATAAAGCACATCCATCGTAAAGTAATCCAAACGATTACAGTGAGCTCATAGATATATTTCGAAACTATGGCCCTGTTTATACCTGGTATTCAGATGTGTTTTGGTCGATCGGATCGGAGAAATCAGGACAGAAGTGGACGAAAGAGACACGTACCTGTTTACACCTGGTATTATAATCTGTCTCTTTAGTCCACTTTCGACCACTTCTGTCCTGATTTCTTTGAGGGGAGGGTTTATGGGTGTCAAATACAAGGGCTTTTCTGATATTTTGATCGAATGGAATAAATTAGCGCATGCAAAGTACGTTATGAACGCGACCGGAGAAGGCAAAAAAAACCACCCACTGTAAAAGAAAAAACACCTGTAAAAACTGCTAGGGTACAAGAAATATTTTGTAAATAAAATAGACTGTAAATAAATCCCATTGAAAAAAAAAATTCCGGCAGCTGGGGCGCCAAAAATATATATTTTTTTCATGTAAAATTACATGTTTTCCCAGTTTTTCTAGTAAATTTGCAGTATTTTTCTGTAATTTGACGTTTTTTGACCGTATTTCATAAGTTATGTGAAAAAAACTGTAAAATTGTGTACAATAACGGGGGTTTATAGTGTTTTTATTTCTGTTCTGTGAGTGTGTGTGTTAGAAAGCTGGAATGGTGAGAAAACATTGCACTTGATAAGTTTTTTTATATTTAAACCAAACTTTTAGGTGTTCATACTTATGCTAAATAATGCTAGCATCACGTAAAACCACCCATACAGGCTAAAACATGTTAGCATTATGATAGTTTCATGGTTAATATGCTTTATTGTTCTAATATTCTGGTCTACGTTGTATCACTCACATTTTCTTAACAAAACATTTTTAAGAAAATAAAGCATTAGCAATATTTGCAGGAAAAAAGCCTCAAAATTATGATAATTTAATTTCAATGTCATGCGACTGACATCTTTGGCCATTTGATTAAAAATAGTTAATCAAACTAAATGACAGTAATAAATGAATGAAATAAACAGTCTTATTTAAACCATTGTAAACAGGAACAGTTTACAGCAAAGGATGGTTAAAAAAACAAAATGCCAATATTTTAATGCAAACGCGCACAGGAACTGGAAATCCCAAAGCATGGCGTGTGCAATCCCAGTAAAAACACAGGCTTTGGTGCTTTTAGCATTCATTCTTTAGGCTGCTTTGTTAGTGAGTAAACATCAGCCTAATTGCCTATCTCATGTTAAATTATTTTTTATGGACATTTAGAGGGCATGTAATTGCCATGGTAATAAACATTGACTTCTGTCTCCAGACATGACTGGAATCCTCTCTATAAAAATCATCTGTGATGGCAAACTGCCAACCTCCCTTGATGTTGGTGAGCAGTTTGTCATAAAATGCTAATTGCTTATTGACTGAGACCCTATATGGAGATAAGAAGGCAGGGTACACAGCGGCATAAAGCTGCAGATATCACGGATCGTTTGAAGGCGAGATGGGCTGAAAGAAGCACTTGAAAGTCTGCTCGTAGCTCATTTTAACATATCTATCAGAGCAGAGTGTCACTTAGGCCTTCAGGCTAGGACCTTTCATCTCACGTGAACAATTCATGTTTTCATAAAGTTAAAGGTATATACTGGGTTCCAGCAAAAGCATCGATTAAACCCTTTCAATAAAAGCTTTTGAACAGAAACTGTCTTTAAGCATATTGCTATCAAACCGGAACCCTGAATTTCGGAATAAAATGAACGTTGAAGTGATATTATGACCTGTACCTGTACTTTAACAGATTATACAGAGAAATTTGACAGAATACATGGTATGTTGTGTGGTTTCGTTTGACCAATCAACATCCAGGACCAAAACTCTACTATTTTTATAAATGTGTGTAATGTATTTCACTCCACACAGAACTGTATATTCAATAAAAAGTGTTGATTTGTTTTACAGAGCTATATTAAATACGTTCACAGTAAAGCATTTGGCAGAGGCTTTTATCTCAAATGTCTTACAGTGCATTCAAGTTAAACTTTTATATACAGTAAAAAATATGTCGCAATATGTTACGTTTGTAATAATAATGATAAGTAGTCTCATGATAACTGTGATCCATTCTAAAGACTACATTATCTAGAGCTATTCTACCTAATGGGAGACTAAAGAGCCTTTAATGATAATGCTCTCTAATTTCCACTATATTACAATATATTAAGTAAAAATATCCAAGTGAGCCTGCACGTAAGCTAAGTGAACTACTAATGGCTTTATCGGCCACGGGTCTCTAACATTAAAGAGGAAAATATTTGACTGGGCCCTTTCAACGGTCTGAACAAAGAGCCGATAGGTGAAGGTCTTACTGATAAGCAGAGTTCTCTGTGAAAGTATTGATTTTACATTGTGTTTTTCACAAACTTGTTTTGTTGATATGCTAAGCAGAAGGGCTGATTAAGGTGCTGTTATATAGAGCAAGCCTTAGGGGCCGTTTGTGTGATAATGTTTAAAAACAGAAACTAAAGCGGAAAACTTTTTATGCATTTTGACTGTTCATTTACAGGAAAATGGCGGTTTGGGGGACTGAAAATGCGAATTTTTGAAAACGGTTTAAAAGTGCAAGTTTTAAAAACCTCTTACCATATTCGGAACATCAGGTTCCAAAACAATTGTACTGACAGGTACGCCCACCGGGCGGTCTTAGTCTAATCATACCACAAACTAACGTGGATTTGTGGGGGTGTGGTTACACAAGGCGTTTCAGGCAGGTCTGGGTGAGCATTCGCTTTGAGAATGCAACTTTGGTTCCGAAACTTTAATTTTTTCAATTTTACGTGTCTAATACATGCATTGGCAACTTCTAACACACCAAAGACACAGAAAAACACGTGTTCACGCCATATGACCCCTTTGAAAATCGCGTTTGGCTTAAAGGTTGGTATGCACATGTGCGTATGCATATGGCGCAAAGTGTTTCTTTATAAAGTGATATCCACTGGCCTGGCATGCATAATACAGCATACTGTTAAACCTCAACATTTTCCTTTTCCTAATAAAAGATCAAATATTATTTCTACATTTATTATTTTTAGCTTGCCTCTAGGGATGTAACGATTCACCGTGAGCCGGTTGAAAATCGGTTATAATGAGCGACGATTCAAATCGGTTGAGGCTTGAACTGAATCGCAATACATTTTTTGAACAGCAGGGGCCGCTATTTTCACTGCAAACCTAAACGTGGATGCTGATATTTCTTAAATGCAAAAAAATCCAAGAAAAGCACAGACAGTATTAGTTTGTTTATATTAAAGAGACTTTTTCTATTATTAATTTGTTATAAAATTGCAGTTTAGTTTTGTTATTTGAAATAAAACATTATTTTATCATACAAAGAAAGTTTTGTTATTTGAAATAAAACATTATTTTATCATACAAAGAAACGTGAAGCATTTAAGAAATAATGCAAGGGACGTTGTTCATTTCTAATTTGTTTCAACTCATTTTTTCAAAATAAATCGTGAGTAATCGTGAATAAATCGCATCGTGAGATCAGAATCGTGAACCGCATCGCATCGTGAGCTAAGTGAATCGTTACATCCCTACTTGCCTCATTATTGAAAAAAGGCGTTTGCTGACAACAGTAACGTGGCAGTTTGAATGCGACATTATTTCACCCGGAACACATTTTTGTAGGGGCTGGTATTTTCCCTGTAAATGCAATCTTGTTTACTAACATTAAGTTGCGGTCAGCATGTCGATGTCTGACAAACATTTGTCTTCAAGTTGGACAAACTACAATGAAGAATGGAGAAGGCTCTTTAACCTGGACCTAAATGCTGATCTAAACCTACTTGGTGACTTTTCATTATCATGTGAGAAAATTAGCTGTTTTGTGGACAGGCAAAAGGATACTCCACCCAAAAATGAAAATGAATTGACCCCCCAACCTAACCCTAAGACAAAGAAAGATACTTGTAAGAATGTTAGCAACTGATTTACCTGGGACATCATTGACTACTGTAGTAAGAAACAATTAAAATGGTAGTCAACGGTGCCCCAGGACTGTTTGTTTTCCTAAATTCTTCAAAATATCAAATTTTGTGTTCAACAGAATATATATTTTTTTCTACTATGGTAGTCAATGATGTCCCAGAAATGTCAGTTGCTAACATTCTTCCAAATATCTTTCTTTGTGAAATTTATACAGGTTTGGAACAACTTGAGGGTGAGTAAATCATTGTTTTTGGTGGCGTATGCTTTAAGGTTTAATTTTGGTGTCTCAGCCCTCCTCCACAGATCCTGCCACAGATCTGACGGTGTGTGCATTTTTGCGCTCACCCCTTAAAACACTTGATCAATGAATCAATTTTGAACATTTGAACAGAGTTTAGCTCTAACCTGCCTGAACACACCTGTCTGCTAGGTTTCTACTTTGCCTATCGGACCTTGATTCGCTGGTTCAGGTGTGTTTGTTTAGGGATGGAATGAGCTTGGGGACCCCTGCCGTAGGGGGTTCGTTCAATTTACTATCCCCAAGTTTGATCAACAGTAATAGCGATGTTAGACTAAGCAGGGCTGTCCAATGCTACGAAAAAACGGTCTGTGCTAAGACTCAATTTAGTAGTGTAGCACGTGTGCGATACAGTTTGGTAGGTGCATTAGACCGAGCCGCTTGTTTGTGTGAAGTGCGTTTTGTCATTGTGCTTGTTCCTGTGTGAGGTTAACTAATGTCGCACCACTAGTTATTTTCGTTTTTATTTAGTTTTTGCAATTAAAACTTGATTTCCGGCTGCATCGAGTCCATTGATCTTAAAGGTCTAATCAGACGAGCACTTTCAATAAGATGGTATGATTTATTAGGGTCTTCATGAAATGTCTGGAACATATTTTGCTTAAAAACACTCAATGGCTGTGTAAACAAAACCCTTCTTGCCTCGTCAAAAACAGCTATGCTCACAGCAACCCGTTTTGGTGCATCTCTCTTTAAATGATAATGAGTTACAGCGAACTCCACCCCCCTTCTGTCCGGCGTGTCAACACAACACACGTGCAGTGGCAATGCTTTAGCTAAATGATATTTCCTGAATTCCTCTGCAGTTAGTTTCGTCTTAAACGTCTCAAATCATTCGTCCGGAGACAAAAAAATCAGTCACAGCAAACAGCTAATGCGCTTACGTTGTGCGTGTATGCTTACCTAAAATCCACGGAATCCACTGCAGATCTCAGCGGAATTACATGGATTTTAGCGCTTGTCATTGACAAGTTATAACGTTACACACACCACGTGAGAGCTAGTTTGCTGTGACAGATTTTTCATCCTAAGCACGACTGATTTGTGACGTTTAAAACTAAACTAACCCCAGTGTTCGCCCCTGTTCATTAACAAAACAAACCTCAGCTAAACATATTAACGCACATAATGTATTGACATTCATACAGCTAAACTCCAAGTGTCCATCTGCACGTATGTACAGTAAGTTTAACAATAGCTTTGAATGTTCTATTTAGCCCGTGACTGACTTTACTCCCTTCGCTATCATATGCTAACGTTATCCTCCTATATATACGGTACACTTACGTCAATTCAGACTGTTGATAAATATTACTTACATCGGCAGTTTTGTCTCGTTCAGTCGGTCTCGATTCCTCTTGAGGAACAACTTTGAAGCTAATCCTGCTTGTACTGTCCCAGGTTGAAAAAGCACTCCGGTTTGAAGTGATTCGCACAAACAAGCAGGTTTTTACTTATGGTTTCTGATGGATTTCCACAAAAAATAAAATAAATCCACTGCTGTCTCTTCCTAGGTTTGGACTCTGTGCAGCGACTACATTGCATGTTGTCCACGAACTTTAGCCATGGCGTCACGTACGCCGCTGTCGCTTGTGAAAACAACAATGGCGGAGCGCAGTGGGTGGAACTGTGTAGATTAAGGGGCGGTAACATTATAATAAAATCCGATTTAGACTTCACAATCGGAGCGAAATATGAACGGCTCGAATTCTCACATGCTTGCAGGGAAAGGCACACCAAAACAAACTTACTGGGTTATTATTTTTCACGTTATCTGGGTTGCTAGATACACCGGGGACCCGATTATAGCACTTAAACACAGAAAAAGTGGGGTTTTCATCTATGTCTCCTTTAAGAACTGGTTGATCTGTGCGATGTGGGATAACATGCAAGGAATCACGAAAGCGGAATGCTACTATTTAAATATGTCCTCTGCTTGTTCTGCGTGTCTATGAATGAATGAGTTGCAAACTTTAACATGTTACAAGCGTGACACTCGTGGATTTGTCTGCATCTTACTATACAAGGACATGAGCAGCACATGAACTTCATCCACAGAGCTATTCTGAGTTTATTTTACGAGTGTTCCACTGTTTGAGTGAATCTACCTTGAAGCGTCCTCGCAAAAACCCGTCAAAATAAAAGTCTGATTAATTTCAACCATATGACAAAATATTTACTTGTAGTAAATTCATAAACTGTAAAACACCATAGTATACTTTAATATTTACTATAGTAAGGTTCAAATATTCTATAGTACACAAGAATTTTACTCCAGTTTAATGTAGTAAATACTACAGTATACCACAGTGTTTTTATGGACAAATGTATTTACTACTGTATAGTAAAGCACTGAAAATAAAGAACTCCGAAAAATTAAAAAGGAAAAAACGAATTTTTGAAAAACTAAAAATTATTATTATTTATCCATTTGTATAACGTTAATGTCCTTTTCAGTTACCTGTCTATTTATGTGATGACCTGCACTTGTGTTTTTTTAAAGGTGATAACAGACGTATACTTGTGTTTCAACTGTTTGACCTGTGCTACAAAACTTTAAACCTCTGTATCACCAGTGCTATGTGCAAAAAAAGTTAACGTACAGTACTGCTAAGCAAACAATAATAAGAGTTAGATGGTAAAATGTGAATTGTCCATTAAAAATTGTCACGGCTTTTCATTGCTCAGATGATTGTGTCTAAAGCTTCTATGCAAATATGTGTTTAGAGCGATGCATCCACATGTAACACAATGCATGTAAAAGTGAACAGTGCTGTGGTCGGTAGATTAATAGCAAACTTTCTTTACTCTCTGGCGGAAGATCAGAAAGCAGCGAGCACTTACAGGAAGAGATAACGTTAAAACCACAGAGATATAAAAGCTCAGAGGCTATGAGGCCATTATTTCTGCTTCATAACTTCAGAATTATTTTTCTGAAAAGGGCCGAGCTTCACAGATAATTAAAAAAAAATCACAGTGCAGATCCAATTTGAGATTATTCTACATGAAGAATATCAGTGTAAAGATGAAAAATAAATTATCTATGTGTGTGTTTTTGTGGGCCTGGAAGCCGACGGTACTGTGCATCATCTCTTACGTGCACACAATGTGCATACAATTCATTTGTGTGTATTTGCAAACCAACACGATGCAAGGAGCTGAATTCATGAGGTATATGCGGGAGCATGCAGTTCATGTATTTTAAGCATTTGTGGTATATGTCCTACAATGAAAACATCCATTTTCTCATTTAGTCAATAAATGTTGAATAAATGCCATATAGTTTGCAATTATGTGTTACATAAGATATTTCTATGACCAGTTTTCTTTTTGAGATGAACAACTCTGTCCTGAAAATAAGGCAAAGAACTACACCAATCAAGAAAAAATAATTAGTAGTTATTGCAGTTTTTTACACTCTGAACATGGTCAGGCCCGGATTAAGAATTCAGGGGCCCCTGGGCACAAGTGTCTTGTAGACCCCCCCATACGCACGTACGCACAATAAAGTTTTGAAATAGCCTACAGGGTACTACGTGTAGACAACACCTCTATCTTATACAGGATTACATTGCCAAGTTACAAACTATGATCACATCCTGAAGGACAATATCAACACCTGTACACATCCTCCATCATACAAGATTTACAACACAACAATGCTTTTCTGGACCAGTAGCAACAATATCAAGACATTTCCCTGCATAATGTAACTCACTGGCATTTGCAAGCACACACTGCCTCAGCTCTACCTATTAATTCAGTTCTATTAGGTTCTTCCATAATTCACACACAAACACGCCGGATTCACAAAACTGTTCTTAAGAGAAAATATAAGAACTTTATTAAGATAAATTATAGGACGTTCTTAAGAATATTCTTAAGTAATATTTTCTTATAAACATTTTAATTTGTCTAAGAATAAAAGGGCAGACTTTGTCATTGATTATACAAGAGTAATTTGTCCTTTGGTTAAACGTTATTTGTGACTCACGTTCTTGTGTAAGCGTGTGTGTTAAACGGCATTAACGAATATTATAGGTATACTTACACGAGTCTGTGTAAGTAAACATTTTGCAAAGCACTCTGGATTTTCTAATAACGAAGGCTAAAAATCGGTAAAGTAAGGCAGTTAGACCTGATCAACGTTATATCAAAATTCATTATTGGCGAAGAAACACCACCAAATACATGTAAAAAACTTACCTTTTGAGTTTTTAAAGACAGCCGTGAGGGTATTCTAGCCTATGGATTATATTTACAACAATAACGCCGTTTTCATTTACATATTTTCAGTTTAGTGATTTAGCGCGACATTTAACAAATCACCATAAAAAGCGGCGATTTTGGCTATATTCTTTCATACAGCCTCTGTCTAGGTAACCATATGCATATTTACAGACGAAATGTGTTCATATTTATACATTCAAACAGTCGATAACAGTGACAGGTTGTTGGAAACGCTGTTTTGTACTCATTTCATTCAGGAGTCACCTGTGGAATGTGCTGCTTCTTCCTGTCGCTCACTGAGATCTCTGCGCGGGTAAAAGGAGACATTGCGCTCGCGGGACAGCACTGGTGACATTTTCCCACTGAATGAAAGCTTTATGGTCGCTGGATATTTCGCTTTGTGCTTCTCCTGAACAAAAGCTGCTAAAGAGCTTGTAAAAGTTACTATATCAAGAGACAGACTTGCGTACGTTAGAAACACTGTTTTGTGTGCGCACTTGCGTGTGTGCGGGCCAGACAGGCACTCTGCAGAATTAATATAGCGAAAACATGGTTATGTTACATTTTCTCCCCCCTTCTTGGATCCCAAGCGCGCATGGGCCCCTGGGCCGGTGCCCATAATGCCCATTGGATAATCCGGCCCTGAACATGGTTGAGTCAAACCAATCGCGTGCACACATATTGTCGCTTTCTTTCCGAAAACGTTTTTCAAGTAATGGAATAAAAACACTGTACTTTTCAAATGATCAAATACTGTGTTTTCAAAGTTGACAAGCACTTTTTAATACTTTTTATTGGTAAGATATTTGCAAAAATCCAGTGATAAACATAAAGGGTGACTAATAATAATCCTTTATGGCAAAAAATAAAAATCATGTAATTTGGAGATACAAGGTTTCAGAAGGACAGCAGTGATATGCTTTACATAAAAAATAATACAAAACACACTTGAAAATTTTTACCATTTAAACAGAGATGCATTTCTAAATTATTTTCATCATAAATCAAACCAGTGTTGGGTGTAACTAGTTACTGTAATTTAGTTACTTTTCCCTTGAAAAAGTAAAGTAAGTGATTACTCTTATTTTTTCTGTAATATAATTACAGTTACTTCTGATGTAATTGAACTAAATACTGTGTAATATATTCAATAGTGGAAATGACATCAAAATTATAAGTCTAACTTTAAAATGTAGGCTTTAATGTATCCTTCTCACATTTGTAATACTTTGGTTTGTTAATAAGAATAATTTATGCAGTTATTTATCATTTATTTGAATTAATTAAATAAGCCGTTTCATGTCTATCCTCGAATCAATTCTAATCAAGGTTGATGTAGGACATAGAAAGTAATTAGTAATAAGTAATTAAATACTTTTTGGAGTGAGTAATTTGTAATTTACCCAACTTACCCAACACTGAACCAAACCAATTAGCATTTGGCCTGAAATGGATGTGTAAAAATCAGAGTTCTTGTTTCTTTGGCACGATTCCACCTGTCCAAATAAAGGCTGTCGGTATTTATAGTTATCCAGATTGAATTGATCTTTAAAAAGTGTCTACAGTTGGCATAAACATACAGATCCAAAATGAGTCTCATGGGATAATGGGTCACTTGCAAATATGTAGGTCAATGTACACGTAAAGCCCCAGGGCAGAGGCATTCGATATATACAAGCATGTAATTGTGTCTCTGTTTGACAACGATCAAATCATTACACAATACAGCCTTTAAAAGCATTACAGCATTTGCGTTCATTTTATTCTGGTCTCGGCGTGGTCTCCTGTTGTGCTTATGGCTCAGTGCCACCCGCTTGTGGCACCTCTTCTATAATGCTAAGAAAAGCCTTGCCAAAGTAAGAGAAATGAGATTCCTTTTTTCCATTTATATAATGTTGATAGCAAGTAAAAAGAGAAAACATTCTCCAAAGATAGAAGATACACGCTGGGGCCGATAAGGGAGCCCCGGGCCAGGACACGGTGGCGCTGTAACTATTTCATCTTCCATGGTAACTTAAACAGCAGACAAAAGCCTTCACACTCCAGGGCCCACTGCCAGCATGCCAAGATTGACTGGGATTGTAATAATTCATAGACTCTGGGGTTTCACTCTCCAGAGGTGAGCGGCTGCATTAAGCTCTGATGAAATGGCCACTTGGCTCCAGTGTCGAGCATCGGCCTCCGTGTGCCGCGTGTGGTCAGTTCAGCCAGGCCGTGACCTGAGGCTGAACAGAAGCTGTGGGTGTTGCGTCGCCCGTTTGCCTCTGTGGGAGAAAAGCCCACTTAACGCATGAAGCTGTGCGACTCGGGCATGGCATCGGAAAAGGCGTGCCAAATTTGGCCGAAGACTTCAGCTGCCCATCGTGTGTGTGACAAGAGCAAGCGCCACTAAACATTTTTCAGTGAGGTAAAACCAATTCAATAAATACTGTAAACAGAATGAGGACATCGGGACGTACAGAGAATTGTAAAAATTATAAATAAAAACCGTACTTCATAGTTTCTCTGTGCTCACATTTGCTGGTACTTTAAAGCAGATGTATTCTCTATTAAAAGCCTAACTTTTTAAGGACCATTAAGATGTTTTACATTAAGACATTTTCATGAAAATTAAGCAAATTTCTTCTGTAAATGATTTGGACGTTTTACTTTGGTGTCATTTTGTAATTATTCTTAATTAGTCTTAATGGGGATTCTAATTAGATTTTTTTAGATTTTAAATTCACTTTATTGCAGTATCAAAAAATAACCCTGCATATCAATAGAAGCTATTTCTTTACATACCTTTAGATCTAAAAGTTCATGCTTAAAATAAGCTATAAATTCTTGAATTTTTAAAAGTATGAATTTCTCTTTTTTTATTTTATTGTTTAAGTGCATATTAAAACATAAACTGCCACCCCAACATTTTGGATTCAGTGTTATTTAAAAATGTGGAAAATACTAATAATTAATAGAAAGAATAATGAAATAATAAACAAAGATCACATCCCGTCCATTTTAAACTGTTAAAACCTTTGATGTGCACCACACCTCCTGTTTCCAAAATCTTTCAATATGCCAGTCAGTTCAGCAACACTAAGAAAAAAATATCTTTTTTTAAGGTAAAATGTTTCTCATCATGATTTTGTTTTTCTGTCACAGTGTCAAAAATGCATCCATAGACCCTCCTTCTCCTTTAGCTTGCGTAAAGAGATGGAGCACTTATATAAAAAACGTTATGGCACGAATGTGGGTAATGAGGGAAAATGAGAAAACCTTTAACATAAAATTGTAAACCCAGGGACCATTGAAGACATAGCGTCTGCCTGTCCACTAACCTTCCCAGAATCCCCCACCTTATCATCATTAGCTACTGGATACGGATACAAAATAAGTAGTCCTTACAGTGGGCCATTAAAGTGTCATTTGGGCAACTGTGCATGAAGCTTGCGATAACACACATTGCTGATGCAGATCCAAGTTTTTGAATCATAGCCTCATATCAGCACATTTAAATCACGCCACACACTAAAGCAGTCAAGGGTTTCATTAAAGAATGAGTCACTCTGCGTGAGAAATACTTCAAAATGGGAGGAAGGATGTCAAAAAACATAAACAACCTATTGAGACATCCATGCACAAATGCGTCTTTCGTTTTTGCATATGTGTGTTCTGTTCATCCAACTAATGGAAGACAGAGGAGTGTTTTTTTGCAGTTCTGTTCGGGTGACACTAGTAGAAATAACACACTGCATATTTAAAAGATGTGACTGGCTACATATCTAACGGTCCTTTAAAAAGCAGTTGTTTTGCTTTGAGCATTGCTTTGGCATGAAATATCATACCGTAAGTAAATGCCCGACGCTTAAGGTGTGAGTGTAGATTTCTTCTGCCTATTTCAAATGCAGGCCGCAGCGGTCAGAGCACCACCTTTGATTGTTCTTTATCATTTAAGAGCAAGACAAATATGACATCCCCCCCACTCGCATAAACCAGAGATACAGATTATGAATAGTGTCGTCTGGCTTAATAAACTGCTGGGGCTGACACAATCTGCACCATGTTGTGACCCACTCTACATCTGTTAGAGCCATACATTCACCGCGGGTTCGTCCACACGCCAATGCATTAAATACATCAGAGTGCCGAGATAGGATCGCTTATAGCGCTCCTTCCTGATGTGTTGCCTGTCGGCATGGTAACGTCTCCCCGCTTCCCACTAGCGAGTTTTTTAAACTCACTAAATCAGTCCTTGAAAGAAATACATACATTTTTTGCCGATAACCCCCTTTCCAGAGAGTATTCATTGAAATGATATAATAACTGACACGGAAGAGGCCGACAGTGCAAAAAAAGCGATTTGATAAATAAAAGTATTTGCAAGTTCCTTTTTTGGCTTGAGCTTTTATGATGGGACGAAAGGCAGAGCAAAATTGAATGCCCAAAAAAAACTCTAAGCCCGTGTCTCTAAAAAGAAATTCAATTAAATGGGATTTTAGCGTTCTGAATGCATGAGAGTCTTTGCGCTGCTGATAAGGGCTTCAATCAAGCTAAGACCACCTTTATGCCGGCGAACGATCTGTTCCCTTTAAACGTGTAATCCTTACTCACAGCACAATATGGATAGCTGAAATATCAATGCTCTGGAGAACCAATTTAAACATATTGAATCAAGTGAGGAGGACAGTCGGGGATGAACTTCCTGTGGCTTTAGAGAACAGCCGCGCAACGTCCATCAATGAAAAGAGCTGAAGCTTTCATAATGGCCCATGTCCCACTACCACCAAACAGTCTGTATTATAGTCCTCAATAGTGTATTTTGTATTGTCCTTCATTTTCCAAAGCAGCCACTAGTTAAGAAAAACTAGAAATTGTGGGATTAGAAGACCCCAACAAATGCCTCTGAGGATCGATCACTCAGGTAATGCAGGCTTTCACAATGTTAAGGGGCCCACAAAAGGAACTCACAATGAGTTTTTATGATAATTTTACAGACATAGCAATGCAGTCTGGACAGTGTAGGTGTTGGATATTGTTTTTGTCATCCATGTTTGCATTAACAAGATTATCATTCACAAATACCATGTCAATGTTGTAATGACCGGTGGGAAACCAGATTTTCTGTTGTGTTTGACTTTGAGCATGAGCTAATTATATTTATGGTAAATTGGTAAAAAATCCCAATGATGTGATAAAAACAGCGTTAATTCCATTCATCGACGTTTTCAGAGCAACAACATAAACAAACCTTATTGCGCATGCACGCTTTTGTGACCCAAACTTAAATTCTGGTATACATCCGATGCAAAGAATAGAGTCCCTCTAGATTATTTCTGATAACAAGCAAAAAAAAGTAATTTACATTACAGCATGTTAAAAGTATGGCTAGCCAGTATTTTTGGGGTTACCAGTAGAAGAACCTTTACTTGGCTAAACTTGAATGCGACAAAGTTACACAACCCAAATAGTTTATTTAATCAAATTAATATACAATAATATTCAACAGATTGTTTATTTAATGCAATTATTATACAGTAAAATATCAATATAAATTATTAGTAATATACTGTAAATTAAATAGTTATATTATTAGCCACTTGCCAGACTGATCTACAAACACAGACCAGAAGTTACCTTCGGGCCCGGTGCGTGTGTCCGATGGAACCGTCTATAACTACATAGACCACATTTCCTAGCATCCTGTGTATAGCAGAACCAAAATGCTACAATTCGTAAGCTTATTTACAATACAAACAAAAAATTACTTTGGCTTATCCCTATTGAGTCTTTGTCTAATCCTGCAACCAACTTTTGAACAGCAAAGTTTGTGTAACAATACAAGACGGTCCTTCAAAAAAAGGACCCTATAGGTCATTTTGTACAAGCAGCTTATTACGACCAACAGTTAGGTTTTAAGGATGAGCGCCCTCTAGGGCCAGCATCTTATATGACCTATGCTTACAGGCAGGGTATTACATTGCTTAAATACTTCTCAACCATACAAAACGCAATACACGAGTGAAAGTAGGCTATAGTCACAGGTATTAATTGCAGAAATTGACCAAAAACAAGGTATAAAAGTATTACAAAATAACTTGAGTTGCAAACCTTGTGAACTAAAGCCATAAGATAATGTTATACAAAGAACTCTAAGTCCGTAAACGTAATGGCGCAATCGGTCACTGCCATTTCACAATCACAACTGATATTTAAAGTCCCCGTAAACCGGAAGTTGCGATCGTTTTACTTCCGTATTTTGACGCATTTTCGAGTGAAATGGAATTTCGAATAAGAAATATAGTGGGCGTGGCTGTCGTATTTCTCTGCGATTTGATTGGATGTATAAAAACAGCCATTGCATTTTGAAATGGAACTGGCAGCAGACTGACTGTTGAAGGGGAGGAGTTAACGGATGCTCCGCTCAAGCTGTCTAATATACGTCATTTAAGATGGATACTCACTACAGGACAGAAGTGCATTTTGAGATTTTAACTGAAGATTATGAGGGCACATGAATTAAAAAAAAGAGAATGACCCACATTAATAAACTATTTACAAAATCGCTGCAGTATTTCCTGAAAAATAGGCATTGTCATTTTTTATTTCACAGAGACTTTAAAGTCTTAATCCTTCATCTTAATATGACTCCCAGTTCTGTTGAAATAAACACAATGTAAGCCTATGGGAGAAGAGCAATGTTTGACTTAAATCATATGCCAAAAAATCACAAACTCAGACCACCAAGACAATAAAAGGAGATCTAAAGGCCACTGTAATTGCTTTAATAACAGTTTATGGAGAGTGTCCACTCTCGATCCGTGTAATAAAATTTAAATTAGGCTGGAAAATGGAAAATGCAAGACACGAGAAACCCAGAATATAGAATGTATAAATATTAGGTAAAACTTAAACTAACATAATAATCAAGCAGATTCTCATTTCTAGAGACTTTTCTAGATTTTTTTAAAAATAGACTGGGCCATTTATGTAAGGACGGCCGTGTGTTAGGGATAGCATCAAGAAGTACTTTGTACACCTCTAAATTACCCATCGCACACGAGTAATTGAATGCCCGAGATTAGGGTTAATTAATAAATTACAGGGACACACACAATGAACAGTCATTAATGTTGCCTCCAGTTGATACTTAAATGTTTTAACGGCTTGAGCGGGCGCGTATTATGCCATGGCTTTATACAATCTCAAATTATTAATTAAAGAAAACCGATTAAATTATTTGCTCCATTATGTACTTTCGGGATTGGGAGAGCATTGCCGAGCGTCGCTCCTCCACCTTTTTAGCAGGCAGGATTTAAGTGCCTATTTGAAATCAATTTCTCTAATAATGATCCTAATGAGCTCATCAATTAAGTCTGCCATAATGGGATGTTAGTGGTGCCTGTGGTTATCCCTTTAACTCTGTCACTAATTTCCATGCTTCATCTATCAAAGATGATTGGCTAATACTGTGTCGGCCTGTTAGGGCTGATATGAAGATGGGAGAGGACAGGACGGCGAGTCGAAAACCTTCGGCAGGCTACGAGAGCGGATAACAATGACGCCTCTCCGCATACTCAACGTTCGGAGTGCGTCGGCGCCTTTCTTCTTTTTAGCGTTCGGTACGCGAGAGAGCGTGCGTGTTGGGGGCGGGCCTCGTAGATTGGCCTGTCCTGCACACATCATTTGAAACGCCTTATGTAAATGAGCCCGATAATGGATTTCAACATCTCGCTCTTATTTACATAAGCAAGCTTTTCGATGGTCGTTCCACATCAGGGATCCCATTATTTGGCTTCTTTCAGGGACGTTTATGAGCTGTGCCCTTTTTTCTGACCCTCCCATTTCACACGGTCCCTAAAGCCCAGGCCTGTGATGACAGTGACGAGCTCACACTCTTCATGTAGACGTGATGTATGCCTCTGCTCTTAGACATCTCGGTGACACACAGCGCTTGTTTGAACCCGGAGTTCCACTCAAATAAACACAAACGAAAAGACAGGTTAGGGTGAATTCATGTCAATCTGCAATTTACTGCCACCCCCAACTCATGAAAATACAGAACATGTTCGTGAAGGAGCAATATCCCAGATTATCCTAATTATACCAAATTACTCATCACACACTAATATTCTATTTGTAAAATTTGTAACACGCTCAATTTTACCAGATCATCTGTATTTACTTCTGACTGTACTATAAATTACAACAGCCACTTTGACCAAAAAGTTAACAAACAAACTAGAAAACTGGTACAAAAAGCAAAAGTGAATCCAAGCAAAAAATAGAATTCTTACTAATATCACATCTTAATGATGCATTAAATTGTGTTCATTTATAAATGGTTTTCCTATGCATGCAGGACCGTCTGAAACAAACCTTTCTCAAACGTCCCCTCACATTTGAATTTGATGCAAGACACAATTCTGAACAATCACAACACAATAAAGATATTTAGTAATGTAGCGATAGATATTTTCAATTCTATATGCACTGATATAAAAATTAGTTCAGTTTTTCTGATTTTAAAATGTACTCTTTATAGGTAAAATGATTTTTTATTCTGTAAACTATACTTACAATATTTCTCCCAACGAAAATGTTGTTTCTATATTTCAGAAAATGAAAACTAGAGAAACAGGTGAAAATAACAGAAAAGATTCTTTGTATTTTTGCAGACCTTAAAAGTTCATATTCACTTTTAAGCAATACAACAGTAACATACATGTATTTAGGAAAGTTCATTTTTTATCTGATAACCTCGGTTTTATCACAGTTTTCATGTAGTTCATACTATATTAATTTCTTACATGAAAAAAGGAAAACTTAAATTATTTGAGCATTTCATATTTGGATATTTTACAGCTGCCTTCACTCATAGCTATAGTAAAATATTAACTTCTTGATTAGATTTATTCATTTTGCTTCAAGGGTTTATAACATTTATATTCAGGGGTTTGTACATTTATATTCAGTGTATGAACGAGGTAAGTATGTGAAAATGGTACAAACATCCCAAAATGTATAATTATGCATATGTATATGATTTATATTGCAAAATTACCCATGACAGCGCAGAATGATTCATTGATGCAGGGCTTTGTGTGATTAATTGATTTATCACAAATTTTATTGAACTCATTAATTATCTCATGGTAAACTAGATAAGTTGTGCAAATTCCAACTGAGCAAGGGCTAAATTATATTAGCACAGAAAACTAAATCTAATTGTTCCTTTTATAAAGATCACAGGTTCACATTAGAGGATTCTTTGAACTACTGTCATTGTAACATTAACCCAGCAGCATTCTACATTCTACAAATCATCAATACTGTTTTGCTACTGAGCAAACTGGTTTTATATTTGTATAACTTCATTTTATTTCTTTCCTTTTTCTATCCAGAACATCTTTAACATCAAGTTAATACAAAAATGTTTCATTTGATCATAACAGGAAATGTTAAATCACCTATTATGGCACTTCTATGGAGGCATTTTCATAATATTGCTAAACAAATGATATTTTGTAAATGCATTGGCAGATATATTTCTGAGACAAGTGTTGAATTAAGAGAAATGTTAAAAGCAGAACTTTGGATGTTCCTGTCGCCATCCCAGCACGTAAGTGGGGCTGTGCGTAATGAAATGCAAAACCTGTGCAGCTAACAATCGGAGGCTTGTGTAGCAGCTTAGCCTGTTGGTCCGAGGCCATTCGTCATAATCAGCGGCACTTTTCTCATTAGTAAAAAGCCATTACTCGTCGACTTTATCAGCCACCCACCGTTATCGGCACGGCAGCAGCAATCCTTGCGTGCAGCGCAGGGGAGAAAAGGTGTCCCTGCGTGCTTTAATAAGGCAAGTGTTTCAGAAGTCCTCGGTCAGGTGTCACTTCATGCAAAGAGTTAGCCGCACTGAGTCAATTCTCACCCACCGCCGCAACAAGCTTACAAATTGAGGAGAAAACGTTCACAGCGAGCGGCTATTAAGCACAGAGCAACGCGCCATAGAGCTCTTCTTTTCTGCTCAGGTCTGTGTAGTTAGTATTTAGAGGCCCAAAAATGGAGCTCATTGTTGGGCTGTCAAGAAGATAAGTGAGGGTCCCAGCACGACACCTTTGGGACGACGCCACTTAAACATTTTGGAATTTAATCTGACAAGCATTAGCACCGAGTTAAATGATGGGAGAAAAAATGGGATTTTAGCCCCTAGTGTCGAGCGACACATATATTAATGACGCCACAGATTAAAGGTTCTTAATCTGTTAATCTGTTTTCATTTGCTTATTCGGTTTACATTTTGGCACTTGTGTTTACTTTGCAAGGGTGTGATTTATGCCCCAAGATGGATCCACAGATTTTATGCCATTTTATGAAATTTAGAAATGCATCATAAATTTGAGCCAATCAAACATCAGAGAAATAAGACCCCCAACCAAAAGAATTGATGTTCCAGCATTGTATAACTGAATATTTTTTTGGTTTAAGTCAAATTCAAAGTTTAAGATTATAATTCTTTATTTGGGGGGCCGCAAAGCGATGCACTCTACACAAAGGGGGCCTTACGACGAAAATGTTTGAGAACTGCTGATTTATGGTATAATTGTTTGTTTCACAAACAATAATAAGCAACAGATCTTTTAACGTTTCACTGTCCATAGAAAACTCCTAATAACACTGCCTCATCTCAGGGAATAGTTACTATCGGTACTATAGGTGGCTAATGTGAATTATTCAAAATAAGATCAGTGGCACGAAAGCAGGCCGTCCTAAAAATAAATCATACTAATTCAGTTTACTAAAACGTAAAGCAGTTACGAATCGCCGTGAGACCCGCACATACATAGTTATATGTCTGACAACAATGATTTTGATTTGCAATTGACATCATGTGATCTCATGGAATCAGGTAGCTTCATCACACAAAGCCTCTGTACTAACAGGATAAAGGCGAACGTGGCATGATGCTCAGCAGGTACATCTAAGAAGCGCTGGGCTATTTCTGTATAACACACGCACTCGTGCAGTGCGGCACTCAGAGGTCATCACCGCTTGGCCGGCCGGTTTGTAGGCATGTAATTAATACTGTAGCGTTAACATTTCAGCGGCAGCCACGCTGCTGAGTTAGTTAATCACCAGGGGAACCAGTGCTATGAAATGACTCTCCACTTTTACGAATGGCTCCCCATCTCCCCTCTTAATCTGTATTTTACGAGTGAGAAACTTTGCATTATGCAAATCGGTGGATGGGAACAGGTGACATTTCAGCAGAGAACATGAGCAACAGCCCAGTTTGGTCTGGGACGCTGATTTAGACATTAGTATCTGTCATCGCTGAGCGGCCAAGCCTTGATCTGCATGGCAGAGAAAAAGAATCTGTATAATCTAGCAGTTTTAAGGTGGAACCTGAATGTGAATGTGATTTGGTTAAGAATTTGTGCGTACCTGCATGTGTCCTAGCTGTCAAAAACACGTTAGTACAGAGGACGATAACTGTTTAGCTTTCCTTTATCTTGAAATATCTAACACCTCGTGAAGTTTAAAGTTGGCTCGGCAAGTTTCCTAAAAACCACTATTCACACAAAACAAACAGATAGTTCTGTCCTCCCAATTCACACCGCTGGTCGAATCAATGTTTTGAAAGTGCTACAGAGCCCCAGTGTCCAACAGAGATCAATATGGCTACACGTTTTAGAAGACCAAAACGTTTGTTGTCTTGTTTTGCATCTTTGCCTGTGACGCAGAAAAAATGCAGGAATATTTATTTTGTAACACACCGAAAAACATTGAACGATAAAGAAAAAAAGAATGTTGAGGCCACTACTGCTTTAAACGTTACGTAAAACCAGTTAGCGTCCCCCAACCTCAAAGTAAAAGGAGAATGCCTTTTTTCTATCACGGACGCGAAGACGGTCCGTTCTACCTTAAATGAGAGCCCGAATGCAAGCCTGACTGCCCATGGCTAATGTTTGCATCCAATAAAGAACAAATCAGCACCCAACTTGGCTCATCTTATCATGCAGTCATAACTGATGATCAAAGAAGTCATAAAGATCCCATTTAATCTTTCGCCTATCTATCACGCTGATGTCTTCATCGTCTTTGTGCAGCCGTAATATCAGCCCATTATGAAAGCAAAATAGATCTGGCGTGCATACAAGGCGAATGAAGTGCTCACTTTGACGTGACAGCGTGATCAGTGAGAACGGTAATCCGGGCGAATAAAAAAGATCTCAATTATTCGGCGGGCGTAATGTGGGAGAGCAGCTTCGCACGCGCGCACATCTGCTTCCATATATTGTGACACACGCTGATAAAACATCCTTGCCAATTTACAGTCTCTCTGCTTGACTAATCCCCAACAGCTCTGAGCACCTCTAATCACTCCATCAGAGAGAAAGAGAGAAGAGCTTCGCAAATGCAGAGCTGTTCAATTGCCACCCAAATGAGAGGGATATTGGAAGACTGTCCTAAATTTAAATTACATTTGTAAATGAGGCAAGCTCTTTTAATACGGAGGCATTAGGGAGTTTTATCTCGCCGGCCGCAAATATAAAGAGACATTACGGGGCCTTTACTCGACGGATCAGGTAAATTACAACGGAGCCAGCCGAGAGGATGCGAAGTACGCGTGGACACCGCTACTGTAAAAACATTTTTTTTAGTATTATGAAAATCTCTGCGGGGGGGTCTCGCACCCCTCTGATGAAAACATGTAATATAAACAAAACTTTCTGCCAATTTTAGTCCTACAAGACCTGATTATTACCTTTATTATACTTTCTTTGTTTTAAAATCCTAAAACTATTTTTTAAATAGAAAGAAGAAAATCACAGATTTTCAATGCGGCCTGTATGCCAGCCAGCGACAACCCGAAAACAAAATCAAATATCACAATTCAATAAATCCAGCTATAAGCAGTACAATACTCTGAGTGTTAATTACCAGCGGCAAACGAGAGTCAGTCGTATTTTATAATGACTCCCGCTGGCTCGGGAACGTCCCCTCACGCAACTATCATTACCCCAATTATCATAAATTTCCCCGCGCACCAATTAACAATATGGGAGGGCAGTGCTGCGTGTACGTGAAGTGTTATAATTGAGCCGCGCTCTTTTGTTAATTAGCTGTTCTGACTCTTTGCTTTTTATGCTGCTGGTCTACTCATTAACAGAGTCATTTAATTCAATTAGTACCTTAATTAGATGAACAGCCATGTTCTGATGTTGCAAGTCTTGTTGGAGGAGCGCAGCGTGATTAGCAAAGACAAACACGGCATGCAAATCATGGATGCCACAGCTGGAGGTGGACCGGAGAAGTGGAGTTGAGCCAAATCAGCCAGAGAAAGACAGACACACACACAAACACACGCACACACACACACACACACACACACACACACACACACACACACACACACACACACACACACACACAAAAGCTACACATAGGTGGGCTGACAAAACAAAACCACAAGAATGAAAAAAGCGTCTATTGTAGGTGCTTTAAATATTTACAATTGATTTTCTTTTTAACGACCGTGTTTAATAAGTTAGGTACTGCCCAGAGGAAACTTGTATTGTTTGTGAGCTATTATTGGATGCTAGTTGACGTACCATTAAGTAAAGATACAGAGGAGAAAGTTCTAAAATTCTTGATTTACAGATGGTTCTCGGGATATCTAAACTCTGTTGGAGACTTTGGCTCCGTCCAAATACCCCCACTTGCGGTCTTGGCCACTTGAGAGCGCGTGCACGATAGGACTGTGCAATTAATCAAAAATAATTGTAATGGTCAATTTTGGCCTTCAACAATTACAAAACCATAATAATCGACGTAAAATGATTATTGTGCCGCATTCCATTTTGCAAGGATCATCTTTTTTCTTGTGGTATAAATCCACAGCGCACCCCCCTCTTTTACAGTTGTTCAGCTGTGCTATTTCTTTACATTTATTTTTCAGTTGAACACAGTTTAAAAGCCTTTAAAAAAAAGTTTTTTTTATTTTTCTATGTTGTTTTAAAACTTAGTGAGTAATCGTGTTAAATAATCGGGATCTCAATATTGGCCAAAATAATCGTGATTATGATTTTTTTTTCATAATCGAGCAGCCCTAGTGCTAGACAGGAAGTAAGAGCGCAAGTCTGTCCAATGTCTTAAAAACGCCAAAGTGCAGTGCCCTTAACGCACACTAAACCCACACTATCTTGAATGCCGCTTCCGCGCGGTATTCAGGGCTAAGTGTATCCCATCATCACGTTATGGATATATCATGAGACTTTTTGCCCAGGTCTCGCGAGATGTTGCGGAAAGCTTCACAAGTTATACAACTACTTTTAAAGGTTATATCTATTTATTCTGTTTGGCTAACATGTGTTTTTCTTTTGTCTTTGCTTTTTTGGGTACAGCTGCTTTGATACAATACAAATAAAGCACTATAAAAATAAATCTGACTTTAATTGACTATATAATTAGATATTACATATCATTTCGTAGTAAAACGTAGTGTTACACATTTTATTGGTGAAAACTCCAGAGTTATGTATTTTGTAAAACTGCTTTTTATCACATAATTAGAAACACCACATTAATTAACGTTATAGGTTTGCACTTGGTAAGTGTGTCCCATCGGGTTAGAAATACTACATGCTCACTTGGGATCTTCATGCCCACTAGAACACTTGGGCCAAAAACAGGAAATACGTTAGCAAAGTAGTCAAGTGGTCAAGTGCAATGACCGCAAGTGGGGGTATTTGGACGCAGCCACAGTCTAAGACTAGTCTAAGCAGTTTATGCAACTGGCCCCTCATTTCCATAGGCTGTCTTAAATTATTTTTATAAATACAAATATTCCATTATTTCATAATGCACCAGTCTATGCTCACATGAACACAAGCAAACTAACAGAAACAAATCTATTGTATTCCAGCAAAAAAAAAAGATTACGTCTCCTGAATATTAATTGGAAAGATGGGCATTTATTACAAAGTGGTGCCGCTTGGCGTTGTAGCCCCGTGGCGAGAGTGACATGTGAGATTAAGAGTGTGGGATTGGAGCGGAGGAAGCGTACTCACACATCCCTGTTGACTTCGATAAGAAAGACCATTCGATGACATGGAGGGACAAACTCAATTAACTATAATGGAGAGAGGCCATTCCAGCCCTCTGCTGACGGATGGCTACAAAATTCAGTTTTCTTGCTCGGAGAGATCTTAAAACCTGCTGAAAAGACACGACACAACAGAGACAAGCTGAATCAAAGGCTATCGATGAGAAATATCCTAATCTGTGGATTAAATGCCTCGCGGCCACAGTTTAATTTGAAGTGGAATACGAACCCTCTCCACGGAGTAACTCGGACCGTATCGGTGAGCGAAGGGATAAAAAGAGCGGGCTGGATAAAGGAGGCAGGTCAAGCTGAAAAAACACTAAAGCACTTTGGAGAGTCCTCACTGATCAACGATGTGAACTGGTTCATCAGCGACAAACTTCATGTGCTTAAAAACACGACTTCGACATTACCATTACAACAAAACATATGAAAAGATGCTTTCATCCTGAGCACCATATTCGAACTACACGTTTTGTGCTTTCCCTTGGAATTAAACCAATGACCTTGGGGTTGCTGGCACCATGCTCTGGCACTTAAGCTATGGGAAAACAATGTCCATTTCACTTCATTGCACTTCTTTTATTTTAAAGGTCAATGCATCTCAACGGAAGATTACTCTGAAATAAATGAGAATGCAATAATGGATCAATGTGTAACTCATAGCGCAGCAGTGTCTGGGAAAGACTGAAATGGCAACACTGAATACTGAAGAAAAATATGTGCTTACTTAAAGCCACAATATGGAATATTTGGACCGCTAGATGGCGCACTTTCGAAACAACAACAAAAGGCGAAGCTAAATGACGTTATGTGGGAGAATGGAATTATGGGACATTTCGTTTTCACCATCCAGAGGCGTATGGAGATCACCCATCCTGTTCACGGACGAGGTAATGAATTAGCTTGCAAGAAACGAGGAATGTAATTCTACGTTAGCCCGCGACTGATATTGGACTTTGTCCATTGATTTGGTAGCGTAATGCTACACAGTTTTCCTGTTTAAAACAGTCATACAGTCGTCGTTTATAAAGTAAATTGGAACGAACCCACAGCATTTACAAGTAACGTTATTGGCTACATATTTTTGTGCGACATATACTGTATTTCATAGGGTAACTGCATTCATAACTATTCAAATAATCTGTGCATGATTATTTCGTATACAATAAAAAAAATGTGCTTTCCTGTCTATTAAAACACATGCGAGAGCGGAGTCTCTGTCGAGCCCAAGTTGGTCGCGAAGCTCTCTCCATTTAGAAAACGCCACACCGATATTAATCCTTGTTTTATTTCTTCGTTTGTCCATAAACCTGCTTGCCTCATTTGGCCTACGTTTACACTTTTTTTGGGGTTCCTTCACTCGCCAAAGAGTAATCGTGATCCATAATAACAGAACAACAGATGCTGCGTCCCAGATGCTGTATAACCACTTCCGCATTTGCATGTTGCCATAGTTTCTACAACCGGAAACTGAGGGTAGTGCGGAGCAGCGGATATTAAGTCACTGATATGCGACAAATACAAGGGAGACAAGGGACGGGCCATTATTTTTAATAGGAATTTGTCTGGATTTGCACATTCTTGGGAACATTTGGGATAATGTAAGTACACAACTGCATGAAATATATCACACTGTGCAAGTGATTTTTGGATATTTCGTAACAAAATTTTTCCATATTGTGGCTTTAAGAATACATATTTATCTGAAAGTGATATATATACAATATACGAAGAGTTTGGTTCCAAAATGACATGACTCCGTTTTTAAACTTTGTTTAAACTTTTAAACTTTAAATGTTTTTTTATTGTGCATTCCAATTAATATCAATGAAACTGCATTTGGTTTGTTTTGATTTATATATAATATAACTCCAAAATAATAACAAAAAATTGTTCATGGTCCAAATCTTTGGAAGTTTAATGTTTTATAGGCTTCTGATGTTTTCTGAAATCTGCCCCCGGTTCACATGCGGTTTACCTGTACTGTAAGAAAATATGTCTTTAAATTCAGTTCTTTAAGAGCTCTTTATTCTGGAGGTTTAAACTTTCTTTTAATGACCTTGACTTTTAAACTTCTCTTACTTTATTAGATTATTGCAACTGAAGCATCAACCATTCACCACGATTTTTTTTGTTAATGCTCAAGATATTTTTTCAAGAAAGTTTTTTTTTCAGATAAAGCTGGATTTTTTAATGAAATTACTGATTTCAACAAATATCCTGCTAATCTTGTTGGCTTGTAAAGTGTTTAAATCCCACAGCTTGCGCCTTAAGTGAAAAGCTCTGTCATTTGTGTGCCTACATGACAACTCAAAGTGTGAATTAAACCCCGGGTCAATTTAGAGCATGTAACTGATTTATTACCCATAATCCCATTCACAAAGCAAAGCAGGTCAGATAGGTGGAGAGAGCAGATTTATGTTCAAGTTTGTGTCAAAGCCACTGGCACACATCTTGATCATTTTAAATCCTGGTTAAATCTTTAACCAGGTAACCAGATGGAACAGTCAGCTGCCGTCTCCCACTCGAAATAAACCAGGTATAGCCCTGTAAATCGGGATATTGTGTCTCTTTCCCTAAATCAAAAACTCTTGAATTAACTACAAGAAATGAAAGGGAAGATTCAATAGAAGTCAAAGTAAAAACTAGACATTTTATTGTTCTGTATGATGTTGTGATATACTGTACTGTACAGTATTACTATAATAAGTAATATTTCACCCAGACAACAATAAATGGTTATATGACTTGGTGTAAAATGTGTGTTGTGGTGCTACATGTGATGTATACATAACATGCTTTCAACATAACAAATGGCCTTTCAAGGACAATAAAAACTGTACAGATTTCATGCAGACTACAATAAAGCAATACTTTAGATATAGAGTATCTCTAAAGGGTAGTGCACAATTTAACGTGAGATTTATCTATCCTGCAAATTGTGTAAATTTCCTCTAGATTATTTAAAGTATGTTCAACCACTTGCAAAAACATAGGCAGCGGTATATGGTGGTTGCTAGGGTGTTGCTATGCGGTTTCTAGGGTGTCTTAGGCAGTTGCTTACAAGTCATCACGAATCTCTGTGATGTTCAAACAAAACATGTTCAAACATGATCATTGTTCTTTAACTTTAGTTGCATTACGGCACTTCTTTAAAATGACTTCACACACTTACGGGTGAGCTGTCTGACCGGTTAACAGCTGTGAAACGTCTCACTTGAATTAATTAGTGTAATAATCAAGTTAATGGAGAGACATAAATGGTGCTCTGTGTGTCTAAGTGCTTAAATTACACAGCTTTAGTGATCTTTAAATACAATCCAAGAAGTGATGAACCTTGAGATTGTTTGCTCTTAATTTGGAAGACCTCCAACAGCCATTTGAACAAGTCTTGCTCTAAATGATAGGCGTGGATTTGCCAAGATTTCATAGCAGATTTTGTGCTTTGGTTGAGGCACATCACGAAGGCATAAACAGGTAGACGTTTCTCCCTGCGCTGGATTGAAACAATAACATTTCTTTGTGTCACATGACTTCTCACCCGCCTTGCAAGAAAACCAAACACAGGGCCATTGATGTCCCATACACTACCAACAAACAAATCAGGCCCATTATTGACAACCCCAGTGGAATGATTACAAGAAAGAAAGGATCTCCACGACACCACCGCCGCGACAACCGTCCCGAACGAAAAAGGCTGACTGTCAAAACAGCGAAACAATAGAGTGGGCTTGTAAGTATCCTGCTTGTATCAACTGATAAATGGGCCGCTCTTTAAGGAACTTATCTCTTTAAGACTCGCAGCATGAGGAATGGCATCATTTGTACTGTTTGCCTGGCTGGACGAGTCAAGCTGGATCCATTTAAAAGATAGTGAGATACTGTCGACAGCAATAGACAGGGTAATTGCAGAGCCACTACTGTGGTATAAATTACATCACTCCGAATGGCAGAGGGGCCCGCGAAGAGCGGAAAAAAAATCTGACAATTCACTCCACCTGCCACCCGACCATCGCTTATCGCTGCTTAACAGAGAAAAAAGAGGCAGGTGAAAAAAATTAGGTATTGATCAAATTAACAGTTTTAGCAATCTGTTTAAGATGGGCGGGGGCCACGGAGATGGAACAATTAAATTCTCGAGACAGTATAAGTTCTGTGGATAACTCACAACCTCCAGAGAAACAACTAGCCGCTAACAACCCAAACATATAGCTCTGCAAACCTGAAAAATAACAAAGGCTGATTTAACGACAATGCTAATAACCTAAGTAGCAATCTTTGTCATGAATGTATCATATGGTATATTGAAATAATTACATATGAGTGCCAGTGGAGCTTCTGCGTTCAAAAACGCATTGTTAAAAGCGTCTTTGATGGGTCTAATTGGTAGAGATTTGTGTTAGCAGTCTAGATGCTGTTGCTTCAAATGCCAGAGAACCCAAACTGATGTATAATGTATTCCTTGAATTTACTGTGAGTCTCTTTGGATGGTTTTGCTACAGTAACCACCGGTTATCCCGCAGTATTTGTGTTTGTAGTCAAATAAACAATGGTGAACAATCCACCAGTTCGTAGTACTCACACTCTAGTTGTTCAAAACCTATATCAATTTCTTGGTTTGGTTGAACACAGAGAAAGATATTTGGACTAACACTTGTAACCAAACAGTTCTTGGACCCCACTGATTCCCATAGTAGTTAAAATGACACTGGTAGTTAAAAGTGCCCCAGAACTGTTTGTTGTTCTGCATTCTTCAAAATATCTTCGTTTCTTGTTTAAAAAGTATAAAGTAATTTTTTCTACTATGGTAGTCAATGGGGTCCAAGAACTGTTTGTTTATGAGCATTCTTCCAAATATCTTCCTCTGTGTACATCAGAACAAAGAAATGTATACAGATTTGGAACAACTCGATGGTGAGTAAATGATGACAGAATTTGTATTTTTGGGTGAACTATCAGGCAAACAATAAGAAATATGTGCAGATCTGTTCAAACTTGTATAAGGAATAGTAATGTTTACCACTAACAGGACTTGCAACTCTTATCATTATATTCCGAAAGCGTCTGGTTGAAACCAAGATTAACCCTGAACTGGAATATCAAATAGAAAGTCCCAGTTGTGTCTGACCTTAGTGGAAGACAGATAAAACATAGTAGGCTATTATTTTTCCACCCCATAAAATAATAAGTAAAAGCCAGCAATTAGTAATGAGCCATAAATCTAAATATTCTGATGTATATTTTGGAACGTGAATTGTTGTTGCCATTTATATGCATCTGTGGACATCCTTCATTCGGATGAGCTATATAACACTTTCCATTTTCAACATTTTCCCTGCCATTGTTCCGAAGAGAGGCGCTCATCTCCTGCTGAGAGGCTAAGGGCAGATTTGTGTTCTGCATGGTGGTTTTATGCATCACCTGCTTGATTTCAATTTACATGTATGTCCTGGGTTACAACTATATTCATTTGGCTGGGGCAGTTAAATCAATGGCGTACTGTGTAACCTTCACTATCAAGACAAGCGACACATTATGACGTATTAAAATGGGCCCTTGTGGCACAGGGCAAAGGTAAATAAAAGGCTTGTTTTCAATTCTTGTAATGTGTTTTGACCTGAGCTCTTTGGGAGACCAGCACAAATCTGCTAAAGATAACTGTTTATCTGCTAAACCAAATACAGTACTGTCAAGCGATTTTTATAGCAAACAGTAAGGTAGATTGTTCAGTGTACCCAAAATGAAAATGAAGTTGTTGTTTCTTTACCCTCATGCTGCTGAAGATGATAAAAAACCCATCCCATGAAGTCATATTAATGAGATGTGTGAATATTATTTGTAAGTGCAATTGTGGTAACTTCAGCAGATCTGTAACAATACATAATAGGAAATGCACACAAAGAACAAAGAAAAAAAGCTGTGTATGATTTGAGTCCGTAAGAAAGCCAAGCCAGCAAAGCTATATTTCAAACGATGATATAAATCAAACGTTTTTAGATCTCCGTCGGTTCATTCACACTCATTTGTCACGATGAAAACAGCAGTGCACCTTATCACAGTTTGTCCGTCCTAACCATTTCAGGACCGGTCATTTCTCAAAAAAAAAGATTTTTCTAAATGCAATAATATCTTTTGAAGATAGGATGCCTTTCCTTTAATGCATAATGTCTTCCACAAAAACTAAACAACTCTCAGATCTGCGTTGTAAAAGGTCTATCTCCCTGGCTGGCTGAACTGCTTTAATTCCCAGACACCTTATAGTGATGTCTTCAATTTCCAGGGCTTTTGATAAAATCGTGCGCTCTCTCGTGTATTGGGATTGAGTACCTGCTATGGATGCCGTTTAATGAAGTGTCATAGTTTCAGCGCCTGGTGTTTGACATAACCTCATTCAATGCTCTTGTGATAAATGTGAGCCTGGCAATCATAAAATATATAGCTATAATTGAGTTAATATGATTTAAAATACTAACCATTTGTACTATCGGATTGTGCTGTCATTTGCCTTCCGCAGGTAAGCTGCCGACAACACCGGGTATGAGTGTTTTAATATCGCGCTCCTGTCGTAAAACATATCTTTTTTTTAATAACATTTAAACATTAAATAGATCTTTTGCAGTTTCGAAACTGTGCCTTTCAAAATGTTGAACATTATTTGTTCCTAAATAATCAATATTGATATTTATCTTTAAAAATTTGACTGTTTGAAGATGATCATTCATATTGTGAATCTCTACGAAAACTATGATGCATGCAGGCTAAAAGGGATATTTCACAATTTACAAAAAATAAATAATACATAACACAACCACCTTGTGGTCAAATACAAGTTTTGAATGACGTGAGAGTGAATAAATGATGACAGAAATTTGATTATAACTATCTCTTGAAGTTTGTGTCTTGTGCAAGGCATTGTGCGAGTAAATAAAATACACATTGTATTTCACATAATATTTTTCATGTTTTCATGACACCGCTGAGTGTTTGGTGGCACTTTGGCCATCAGAGAAAAAGCGCTTGATTTCATCTGACAGCTCAAGAGAATCACTTTCCTGTCCTAAACCCCCCTTAACACAGCCTGATCTCTCCTTGTTTATTTTGTAGCTGCTAGATGACCATTGTGCGATCCTCTTTTGTTGTGGAGGTACTAAAGGATATCTCGCAGGTCATATCATTCTGGGGAGGTTGATGACTCGGTTAGATCTCCATCACCCTCCACTCAGGCGGAGAATGTGTCCCTATAGCAGATGAACACTGTTAGATGGTGATGGGATAGAGAACAGGTGACAGGCCCCTGCCAGCCGTTTCCTGGTGAGAAACCTCTATTAGTCCCCCGTTACCTCTTCGCGTGTGTTTGCATTGCTACAGTAGGGTGTAAGTAATGATTCTGTCAGGTTAACTTGAAAAGGCCGCTATGCCAATGCATCTCATCATGTATCTTGAGGTGATATGATACATATACATAACCGGGGCTGTTAAGATTCCTTTATACATGTATATTTGACCTGCACGTGTGAAGCATCTGCATGCTCCATTCTGAAAGACTAGATGGATGGGATTGAAGATTCAAATCTGTATTGTTACATCCAACATCCTGAACCATAAGATGCAGGGCTAAACGTGCAACTTGAACATTGTTGTGTTTGCTTGATTAAACGAGCCCATAACAATCTGGACTCTGAATATGACTTGGATTTATCTTTCATTTTGAACCTGTTTTATGTTGTACCTTCTCCCGAGATTCATTGCGCGCCTGTAACGGCTGGATATTTTAAAATAAACACTTAAAGGGATAGTTCATCCAAAAATGAAAATTCTGTCATCATTTATGTAATTTCATACCTGTATAAATTACTTTGTTCTACTGAAAAAAGATATTTGGAAGAATGTTAGTAATTTTCAGCTCTGGGACATCATTGACTACCATAGAAACATTAAATAGTCAAAGGTGCCCCAGAACGGTTTGTTTTCATACATTCTGCAGAATATCTCGTTTTGTGTTAAACAGAACAAAAAAAATATATATATTTTTTGCTACTATGGAAGTGGATGATGTCCCAGAACTAAAAAGGACATTCTTCCAAATATCTTTCTATGTGTTCATCGCATCGGAACAAAGACATACAGGTTTGAAACCCGAGGGACAGTAAATGATGACAGAATTTTCATTTTTAGGTGAACCATCCCTTTAAAACTTTAGTTTAAAAAAGCATGTTATCTGCTCTTTTTTGCACATATGTGCTACAGAGGTTTGAAGTTTTGTACACTCTTAAAAATAAAGGTGCTTAAAAGGTTCTTCACAGCGATGCTATAGAAGAACCATTTTTGGTTCCACAAAGAACCATTCAGTCAAAGATTCTTTAATGAACCATCTCTTTAATACTTTTTTATAATCTAAAGAACCTTTTTTCGCCACAACCTTTTGTGAAACAGAAAGGTTCTTCAGATGTTAATCTGTAATCTATGGCATCAAAGAACCTTTTGAAGCACCTTTTTTTAAGAGTGTAGCACAGGCCTATGTAGCATATGTATAAAACGTCTATTATCATCTTTGAATACAACACGAGTGTCACGAATGTCGTGGCGGGAGAACCCAAAGGCAGGCAGACGTGAATGCGGGGGGGGTAACAGAAGACTTTTATTAACAAACATAAACAAAACAAAAACCCACGGTGGGGCAAAATACAAGAACAAGAAAAAACCGATAAACCAACACAGGACGAGGACTAACTAACACTATACTGAATAAAACACTAGACGAACTAAACTAAACTAAACACTTACTGGGACGATGAAACACGACAGGAACAGGTGACAAAGGATTCTTTGGACGAGAGACAAGACGAACTGGATACACCATGTACAGAAAACAATTCTCGAGCACAAGACAATGAAACATGAGGCATTATATAGGGGAATACAAACGAGGGATAATGACACAGGGCATGTGAGGGTAATGAAACACGGATGGGAAGCAATACATGAAACGAGAGGGGCGGGGCTAATGACGAGACACTGGAGAGAACGCATATTATTGTCAAAAGGACAATAATATGTTTCTCTCCACACATAACCAAAGACTTTGTCATGGCTCTGCCTCAGGACCAGGAAATCCAAGACTAGGTGAGGCAGAACCATGACAACGAGTGCACATCATCACATGAATAGGCAGGTAACCCTCAAAGGACATTCATGTTACATACTGTAAAGATGGATAAATAAGGGCCATATTATTTTTATTTTACCCAAGTTCTTTTTTCTGTTTTAATAAATAAAACAATATTGCTTTTCTACCTGATTATAGTAAATATTCAAGTATACAATTTACAACAATAATGCTATAATTTACTATAGTAAATACTATACTACACTTCAGTATTTTTTCAACTTTGCTTTCGAGTTAACCAGACTTTTATTTTGGCGAGTCGACGTTTCACTGTGTGTTTGACGATAGCTTTACTCAAACAAATTCTTGTGAAGTGAACTTTCACAGCAGCTCTGGAGATGAAGTTCATGTGTTCATACAGTGAGAGACAACAAAATCCATGAGTGTCAGTCGCATGCAGAACAGGCAGATGGCATATTTAACAAGTATGCATTCATTTTTTAAAATTTGCATTTAGGTTCAAAATGGACAAAAATGTCCATGTCCAAAAACGTTCATAAAAATATTAGATATCCATATTTTTCAAATTATCTTCTATATACTACATGTAAAGCCGTTTTTTATTTTTATGAGGCCTATTACAGTCTTGCATATGTTAGTAATTAACAACAACATTCATTTTAATGCATTGTTATTTTTTGAGCAGTGACAGATAAAAAAACTTGTAGAATGTCCATGTTCAAAAACAGTCATAAAAATATTTTATATTCATTTTTTTATACTTTTACTGACGTTGATTTTTTTAAGCAGAACCTTTCCAGATCATAACTACCAAACATTTCACAGCATTTCAGAGGTTTAACCTTTTAAATCCTAGTTTGTAATGCCATAATGCCACATATACTGTACAGTCTATTGTTTCTTAAAATTTGTAGTTTTTATGGGTTTCAATGAGGACATTTTTGTCCATCCCCACCTGAGTGTAACAATTGTGTGTACCTAGTGCAATAAACATTTACAAAAGCAAATTAGAACAAATTCTTAAAATTCAAACCTTTTGCAAAATTTATGCTGTTTGCATGAACATAGCTGAAATGACAAAAAAAATTGAAATGGACAAAAATGTCCATGCAAGCGCATAATGGTTTCCGCATCACAGAATTCATAGGGCTCTACATTTCGCCGCTGTCCTTCTCAAAACTTGTATCTCCATATTTCGTGATTTTTGCCATAAATCATTATTATTAGTCACCCTTTATGTTTGTCACTGGGTTTTGAAAATATCTAACCAATAAAAAGTATCTAAAAGTGCTTGTCAACTTTGACAACACCGTGTTGAATCATTTAAAAAGCACAGTGTTTTTTCCATTTCCTGAAAAACAGCCACATACTGTATATGGATATCCAAGGATTTGGAAGGACAGCGATGATATGTGGACTCAATACAGCCGAGTTTCAATCAGACTAGACCAGCAAGATTCATTTACTCCACTGTGTAAAGAGGATGCATCAGATTGGTATTTGTCCCGCTTGTGATTGGACATTGACGAACGTCACATTTTAGTCAAAGCTGAACATTTTTCAACTCTCTGTGACAGGATTAAATGGAAAATGCCCAGCGCTCCCATTGCAAACAATTGAAAAATATGCCGGTTCAAGAAAAAAGAGAGCACAAAAACATCTGCTTCCAGCAACCCTCCGCAAGTCAGGAGGATCGCAGACGCTAATGTATGGAATAAAGTATACATAAGGCTTTAAGGTCAGGGGTTTGTTCCAACCACTAGCCCAACGTGCCCAGCCATAGCATGCTTGAAAAGAAACAAGAGCAAGTGTACTCTGCAGCGTCGGCTCTAGGCTGAATTCATCTCAGCCGGGGGTGAATAATCCTGACAAGTTTATAAAGTGCTAAGGTGAAGAGGTTATACACTTTGTGTGCCGGTCGGCTGTAATTTAAAACAACTAGCCCCTCGATTTCTGCCTGCTTTTTTCCCCAACCTTCATGGGTCTCCCTGAGCGAAAGTTTTCAACAGGACATTACACACAAGAGCAGGCAGCAGATTGTGTGAGATTACGACAACATCCTGGAGCAGCGTCGGCTCTGTAATATCTCCATGTTTGCAGTCATGGCCTGTCACCCCAGCTGACCAGTGGAGACGCCCGGCGGGTCGCGCCCGTGCCTCAATCAACTTCAAGTGTTATTAAATAGTGACCTCCATGAGGAAAAGTACAATGTAATGATGGCTTAAACAAACACAATTTATCATCCTCCTCACGCTGACATTACTTTAGCCTACCAAACCCAGCCATGCGGCCAGACTTTGACCCCGTAAGAGGCTCCCACAATCCTCCGTCCACAAGGAGCTGGCTTCATTTCAGCGACGCTCTGTCTATTCACCCAGCTGGAAACAAGCACACGCTGCTTATTTATTAACTTCTTCCCAAATCCGATCCAGGCGCGCAGGCTCTTTTCTAAATGGGCAAGTAATCATGAAACTAATGGTCGTAAAGAAAATTTAAGAGTAGATGAAAGGAAGTGAGAGAAAGATTGTGAGAAAGATCCATATTTACATCTTTTTGTGGAAAGTTTGAGAAACTGAGCATTTTGCGACACTTGAGATTACTTGGGTGGTTTTTTTGTTCAAGAAAAAAACAAGAAAAACAAGAAAAAAACAAAAATCTAAAGCGAATTTAAAGCTACAGTTTGTAAAAAACCGCCGCTAGAGGGCGCGCGATCACAACAACAACAATGGCGTAGCTTGATGACGCTGTGAAGGAGCGTGGAATGATGGGATCTGTTGTCTTCAACTCCACCGCTGATGGCCATCATTGAGACGGGAACGAGAAATCATGTTAGCAGATCAGGTCAAGTTTTATAATTGTGGTCCATAAATAAGTGACTGCTCGAAACAAGTTAGTGGCTTGCTAGACGTGGCTAGACACTACTTCCGCATTTGTCACGACACTGTTGTCATGCGGTTTCTACGTCAGGTAAAGGCGGTAACAAAGGGGAACACGGATATGACGCCATTGACAGGCGACTGCACAGCCCCGTGTCACTGTTTAGAATGGCCATTTTCTCACGATTTACAAGTAGTTGGAAAAATTTGAGATATTGTAAGTACTCAGCTGAACAAAATATATAACACTAGCTTAGTGGGTTTTTGGATATTTTACTGCAAAATTATTACAAACTGCACCTTTAATCCCAATCTAAAGGAAAAACCTCATTTTTCTGTGACTATAAGGGTGTCATTGTGAAACGAGTCAGACAAAACTGAACATACTGAATGGCGACTAGTCACAAAACACACTAGAAACAACGAGATTTAAATGTACTGTAATTGGATGGGATTTCCATTATGAACAGGAGTTATGTGACGTACGATAGCTTTAAAACAATCGAAATATTGATAGTTTTCAATAACAAATGTATAGTTTCATTTATTCACAGATCAGGCTGTATGGTTTATTTTTATGATTGATAAATGTGCTTATTGAAAACCCCCATTCAATGGCATTACAAAGCAAGCAAAGAGCCGTTATTTAATATAACTCAGATTGTGTTCGGTTGAAAAGTCATATTCCTATTCCTTCAAACTCTCCTGGCTTACATGCCATAGTCCCGACATGCCAAAAAGTAATCACACAAACTTTTGTTACTTTTACTGAAGTTTTATAACTTTACATAACTATGATCCTTATAGGTATAAAAAGTTTGCTTTATCATTTAACCAATAAATGCATTGAATCGGTCAGACCCATCAAACAGGTCATTCGGGAAATGATGTGCCAAGTGGATTTTTATGAGGGTATTTTCCAATGTAGTATACGCTGCAGGTCAATGCTAAGCCGAAGTTGCTTGACACTTCATCTATGGTGCTATGATTTTTTATAAACACTATTGACTTGGCCTTTATTGATTGGAGTGAATGTATCACACAAATCATTTTGCACCAAATCAATAAAGAAATCTTGTGGAAAATTTATATTAAAAGACCTTTGTTTGCTTAAGTGACTTTCAGACAGGCCATATTGAATGCTTTGCTGATTAATTGAATTAGTTTAAATTTGGGCATGGCATGCCCATTAAACAATGCATTCTTAAATCATGCGCTGCCGCATATGATTGAAATGAGATTTTCAACACAACCTGAGAGCTGTTAAATAAATCAGATATGCATTTTACACAGTAAAGTAAAGGTCCATAACTCTCATGAAGGGACATCTTTCAATCTTTGGGTTCAACACTTACTCGTGGCTATTTGCCTGCAGTAATGCCAAGCGCTTTCTTTTTATTAACATTTCAGAGTATACTATAGCATACGTACCATCTGCCACAAATCAGTAAAGAAAAAGAAAACCTTACTTTACTTAAATACACAATTTTTACTCCAAAAAACTAGACTTGGTCAAAAGGACAATTTTCCTTTAATTCAGTGTAACTGGTGAAAATGTCTGGGTCAGTGGTCTTAAAAGCAGACATCTCACTTCGGCTGTCACTGAAGGACTGCTGAAGGAGGCCACTTTTATTTTTTATAACTATCAGTTGATCATTGCTGTTTAATTATGTCGGGTGGATTTCGGAGTAGATAACATGCTGTTATCTCCTGGCGAGAAGGCTAGAAAGGATATCAAAAAGATAAGTCCCATTCCCGAACACTGTTCAAATATTGTAATGTTCTTTTGTCTTTCAAGCTATTTAATAATTTACCATTTTAATGCAGAAGAACACACAAAGAGAGGAAAAATAATGTGTTGATAGGACGTCATTTGAAATATTTCTGCATATCCAAAAACAACAGGAACATTTCCCCTTTAAACAGGTAAAGTCAATAATGAAATAATGGGGGGACGGGGCTTGGGGGGGGGGTGAGCAAGAGGAGAGGCTCATAGCCATAATAATAGCCCAGGGGGATTAAGAGATCACTTGAGTCAAGAGGTGTGTTAAATGCCATAAAATGCAGAAATGATGAGGCTAGATATACCTTGCGCAGCACCCGATGCATAATAGAGATACACCCCTAACACGCTAACCAAACACACGTGCTTAAGTGGCAATGTGACATTGAGTATAGAGGTCATTCCTGCTGTGAACTACATTCTAACCATGCAGCTAATAAAGTTAAACATCTTCATGTTAAAGAAATATGCTCTGGTTATGCGCAGCCACTTAAAGTTTGCAGATATTATCCATACACTTAAAGCTGCAATCTGTAAAAAAACGAACAAAAATCTATTATTGAGCAGGTACATAAAAAGTCAGTGTTCCAAACTGCTTACCCGATTCACAACGGTAAGCTTACAATAATGATTTATAATTGAGCTGTCGGGTCGGAAAACGTAAAGATGAGCGTGTAAAGTAAAGTGCAATTTTATGTTTCATACAGAGATGGCGATAGAGAGGCAAAATGACCAGAATTCAAATTAAGCACTCAAGTTTGTCATTACTCAGTATGGGTTTGAAGCTGCCAGATCATTTTGATATTTAATCATGCTTGACGTTTCAGTGTTGTCACTGATTGCTGTTATTTTACTAAACATGATCAAATGTGGGACAAACTGATGATGATGAATCATAACTAAATTCAACAAATCCACTACAGACTTACTGTTGCTGCGGTTTTCACTTACAAAATGATGTCTCAGAACTGGCTTCCTGTTGGAAAAAAAGAAATATCAGAGATATTTTTTACTTAAATGTTCACTTCAGTGACATTGCGTGAAATTAAAGTTACTAATCTGATTTTCGTGTAATGTAATATTTTATCTAGCCCATAAGAAAGAAAAATAACAGCTGGAGGGCAAGTAGAAACTTCTCATCTGCATCTCAGAAATCTCACAGATTTCATCTCAACAATGTCACCAGCTGAGCTCAGAAGTCTGCTATCAAAAGTCTAAAATATATTAAAGATCTTATGAAACATGTCTCTTTAAATTTACCCAAATCTTTTACCTCTGCAATCTACATATACTATACTCTTAATGTATTTCACCAATTGTCACATTTGTTTCTGTTTTAGGAGAAACACAACAAAGAACTTCATCGAATCTCCTGAGCTACAGTATAAAATGAATCAAGACTTCATATGATGAAAACTTGATATGTGTTTAAAACATATTTCATGTATTATGCATTTCCCTGTTACAACGAACATATGAAATGATGAAACAGAAATATAACTCACCTGAACATTCTGCAGCGAACACATCATCGTCACATCCGCCAGGAAAATCAGTCTTATGCGGAAATAAACATTGATTTGTTAGTGCAGCCAAAATAAATATTTCCTGGCTTCTCAAGTACACAAATAATGCCACTGTAACCATTTCCAATATTCCGCTGAGAACACAATCAGATAGAGAGCAAGAAAAGGAAAGCACAACACATGGGGGAAATGGGATGCTCCATTAGTAGCGGATTTATTCAATCAGCTGCTTCACCTCTTAATTAAAGGAACTAATTATGCTATCGGAAGACTCCTGGCTGGTAGCTCCAAAAGTGCTCGGGCTGGCACGCCGCGCTGAAGGTGATGACCTTGTGATAACCCGTGTGTTCATCAGTCAAATTACTGTCCCCGGTAATGGTAATGCCAAAGCACTGGAACACTGGGGCCAAGTAATCTGTATTCAAATGACATGCTACCAAACAGTAAGGTGTGCTCTGCGGCCATAACTCAGGCACGCCGCGCACCACGGAGGGAGCTCGACCCCCTCCCTGCCGATCCGACATTATCGTACATTTCCCAGGTGTGAGACGGGCCTTCTGGAGAGCCAATGATATTGGAAAAATGAACCACGAGTCTCCCGCGCAACCTTAATGGTCAATTTAAATGAATTAATTGCGAGGGGGGGGGTCGCCGTGTGTAGCCCTCCTGCACTGAGCCATACACACTGAGTGGGTTAAGTTTGCACATACTTAGCAAGCAAATTTTTTGTAAGCTGGTGCTGGTTAACTTTGAAAGTTAGAATGGTTTGTGCTTGGCATATTTGCACTTTTTATAAAAACATGTGGAATGGCACAAATGTAACTATGGGAATTATGAATGTAAATGTAAAACCCAAATAAATCAAAACTATGTTATATTTGATCATCTTCATTTTTTTGTGTAGATATTGCAGATATGTTTTTTGAGGTCTCACATTGAGATGCTCTTGAAACAGCATTGAATCTACTCTTTCTGGCTACTCTTTCTTCATAATTCCATCCACAGCCCATCCCTTTTAAAAGTAATTTTATTAAAGACAGTCTTAGTTTTGTAATGAAAGAACAAATATTTTCAATGTATCACACATTTAAGCATACAGATTAAAACGTTTGTAAAACCAGGAGAAACATTTCAGTCAAACGACTGAACTTTAGATTACATTTAAAGCAAACCAGATTGATAAATAGGACTTATTCTTGGATACATTGGGTTTGCATACTGGTCTCTTCTATATTCATGTTTATGCATTAGATCATTCATGTTCATTTAATATTCTTGTTCACTTTTATGAATAGTTTTTTTTTGTCTTAACTGAAAATAACTTGCCCTGACATATCATTAAATATGTCAGTGCCATTGTTTTGTTTCAAGATGCACATCACTAATGTTTTTTTTCTACGGCATTTTAATAAAAGAGACTTAAACAGCCTAAATTAACCAAGGCATAGTCCTGGCTTAGGCTAAATCTTGTGTATGAAAACAAAAAGGCATCTTTTCTAAATGGGTAACTTATGCAAATTACATTTCAAACAAGTTTCGCTGCATTTATGTTACAGCCAAAAGTAAGAGAACCCTCAAACAAATGTAATGAAATCCTACAAACAATGACAATCAGAACAACACTTACAGCTGTGTTTAAAAAACTCCTGACTCTGGTCCGGAATTCTCCACAATGCATTTTCCAGATAAACACCATCAAAACAGTCAACAGTTAGCCTATATCGTGAACGCAGCCTGATCTATGATGTTTTGTCGCCACCTGCCGGTCACTGCCGATCGCAGGTTACTGCAGGTGCAACTGCGTTGAAATCCATCAATTTCTCACCATTTTTACCCAGTAATATAAATAACCTAGAGCTGGGAATAAATAGAAAAATGTATGTTCTTTATTAATATAACCATATCTTGTTTGTTTTTTCTTTTTTTCAGTTTATTTCTTGTTCGTTTTGCCTTCAAATCATTAAAGGGGTAGGTTTATGGGTTTACATTTTTTGAACTTTAGTTAACCAGGAACTCAGCAGCTCGTTTTCATAATTATGAATACAGAGGTGTAGAATACAGATGAAATGTGTGAATATAAAGCGTTATTTGAAACTCGAAACATTTTGTTAAGCACCCAAAAAAATATAATCAAGACTTCAAATAATCACCCCTCAAATTCAGTTTCAGTCCGCTTTGGAAGTTTGTTGAGGCCCTAGCTGCCTGGTTGAGAGAGACACTGATCTACAGTGGTTGTAAACACTTTTTGACCGTTTTCTTAATTTATATCTGTGTCAGGACGTTTTATATCTAATTATTCAAAATAATTGTAATAATTATTATATTAAAATATTATAACTATTCACTGCTCTTACTGATGCCAAAAAGGTTATTCTGAAAATGTGGTTGGATCCATCTACCCCAGTGATGTTTACTTGGATGTCCTACTTGTTGGACATCGCTCTTCTGGAGTATTACAGCTAAAATACATGGCACCACCGGAAAGGCAATACAATTTGGTTGGACCTCATTGAAATTCTTTCAAACCTTTTGAAATCATGATCTTAATAGCTTTGGTTATAGTTATATATATATATTTTATTTTATAACCCTTATTGTTACATTTATGTATATTTGTATGGGCGGATCTTGGGCTTTGTTGTAACTAGTTTTACATTTAATATGTTCAATAAATAATCACAAAAAATGTCATTTCCGTTAACTCACTCATGTAAAACGAATTTCATAGCAAAATAGACTGACTGAACAACTTTTCAGTCAATTAGAAGGCTCTGGCCAGATAACACTAATATTTTGTTGGCAATTTTTAAATGCAGAAGATTAATCACATGGCCTACAAAACTTGTAAGATCAATACCACAATGAAAAAATAACTGTTAGCTATTGTGTCCTGCACTGAAATATATCCAACACATTATTATAAATCTTATATTATTTTCACTGTTTATTAAAAGACAACTTTTTATTCCCTAACAATGTTTCTGAAAATACAAACAGTAGATCTTCACATCCCAGAGGATTTCCTCAGTGTTATTATAAAACACTGTAAATGATGGTGGCCACCTAGTTGCATATCTTAAATGTGTAGAAAATATACTAGTTTTACAATCAAGTTCAAAGAGTAGTTTTGATCCACAGTTGGTTGTATTGTCTCAAAAAATATGTTTGATTTAAACAAATAAAAAAAAGACTTTTGCCTGTTTAGGATTTTAGCCCTTACAGATCCAGTGATATTCGTCAAAAGACCTTCTTTGATCAGAAAACGTGGTGCACAGTCCAATTTGAGCTCCATTCACTGTCTTCCACATTTCCAAAAATAATACTTGTGAGCCGAACTCACAGCAGTGTCTGAAGGGCTCCATGGCCGCAGGAGGTCAGGGACAGTTCGTCCACCTGATGAAAGATGCGCACAGACAGCAGTTTGTGATGGCTGTACTGCTCTGAGCGAATGAGCTCTTGAATCAGATCAAAGTCTTGGTGAGCAAAGAGCTTGGCTTGATACGACTGAAAATGCACATAATAAAACAGTTAATTTTAAAGATCGTTCAAAATGTACTGAGCCAAAAATATATTTCACATTAACCTAAACTTGATCTTCTGCTTGAGGATGTGCTCCATCCAGGCATCCATAAAGCATGCATGGACTCAGCGATCCAATGAAATGCAAAACTTTGAAGCTCGTTATCTCAGAAGTGCTCAGAATGCAGATAGAACCTTATCATTCCAACGTGACAAATTATTTACCTGCAAAACAAGTCACCATTTCCTACTCTTAAGTTCCATATCAATATCATTTTGACTAAAATGCTACACAAAGCTAATGTATGGTCTTCCAAACTATAGACAGCTTTTCCTAGGCTTCCTATAGACCAGAGATTTTTATGTATCCCTGAATTCTGTTATGTTTTTGTCTAAAGTGCTTGTATTATGGCTCTCAAAATCTTTATTCTAAAATTGTACAAATCTTTATCTTTACATCTTTGTAAGGATTTTATTTTATTAAATTTGGGGGGGGCGGTGAAAAATCCAACCAGTTCAGCATGACAGGTGACCAAATGAATTTAAAGGACCAAAGGGTCAAAGAAGCCACTGTTATGCTTTACAGAAACTGTCATGCTTTACTCATCACCCAGAAGGCAGAGGACTGGACAGTGCAGCAGACCAATGTAAAAAATTATTCTGTTTCGTATAGTATGTTTCACGAAATTAGTTGAGTAAACTTTACTTAATACAATAGTGTTCTTGTTTTTTTAACCAAATTTTAAGTTAAAATTATAGAAAAAAAATCTCTGAATTCTAAATGCACGAATTATTGAGTGAATTCAACTTTAAAATTTTATCATGTTCAACCCACTTAAACTTGTATAAAGGATCTTTACTTAATTATTTTGTGGTAGGACTACATGAATTCTTTTAGTTAATTTCACTAACTGAGCAGTGAATTTAGAGTTCCCAGCATGCGACAGCATAGGAGAGTCATTTTTGTGAAAAAGAATGCTATTTTATGTGCTTTACAATAAAATGAAAGACTTGATAGTGTTTATTGTTCAGTTGTTTTTAATATTTAGAAGAGATTCTGTTTGTATTTTTGAGTTTTGTGGTTACCATCTTTCAGAAGAGTGGTGCTTGGGCTTAGGTCATGGGAGAGCTCATGATGTGAGTTTTTTTCATTCAGTGAACAATAATGGTGCTAATGTAGTACTGAGACAACTCTCAGCTTGCTTGTACATCCTATATGTTGCAAACAATAATAAATGTTCAACCGATGTTAAAAAAGATCAAGAAGTTAACTCCAATGCTCAAATGAGTATTTCTTCTTGATTTTTTTAAGTTTATCATGTGACACGTGCTTGAATAATTAAGATAATTTTACTTGATTTATTCATGGAATATTGCATTAAAAATAAGCTTTAAAGTACTTAAAAAAAATTAAGTCATTTTTTTAGTTAATATCCGTGTCATTTTTTACAGTACAACACTCCCAGATGAATTTCCCTAAGGTTCTTAGATCCTAGCCAGACAGAGACAAGCGCATAACAGTCAAAAGAACAGTTCACTCAAAATGCATGTTCATAAATAAAAATCAAGAAAAATAAATACTACACTCACTATGCAGTTATGGGGGTGCTAAACGTTTCCTGTGAATAATGAATTTTATTCAGTCAGGGAGGTAAGCATATGTTGACATAAAACCTTAACCACCTTTTTTTGTTTTGACTTGTTCTTCCAAAAGACATTTGGTCCTTCTATTTGCGCCTAAATAAATTTTTCTTTGCTTAATTCCACACCTGAGAGTGTTTGTGTGTGGATAATAGTTTTGATGGGAGACCAGACCTTAGGCACATCTGTTCAGTCTGCTGGGTTTTAGGTGCCCTACGTTCTAAAACCGCAGTTTTTTGTGTGGATCTTACAGGGATCTGCAGAGCTTGTAACAGACCTATATACAAAACGATAATTTGTTAAGTTGTGTCCGGTCTGGAGGGGCCAAAAATGAAAGCAGTCTATATTTTGGATGAATGGTTTACAAGAAACTGATGTCCGCATGTTGCTATACCTTTTTAAAAATGTGGTCTCAAATGTTTATTGCTTTACTGTGAAATGGAAACAGCTGAAACACTGTCTTTCAACTCTCTTTACTAATTTCAGATGTTTTTTCAGAAGGTATTAATACAATTTACTTCAAACTGGGGTAAAAGAAAACCACCTTTTACTTATTTTGGAGCAAAAGCAGAAATATCAAGATATACATTCTCAACATTTATTTACTATTTCCCTTTTTGTAAAGTGGATTTAAAAGTACAGTGTCCATCTCATTGAGTGTCATTAAAATGTCAGATCGCCATAATACACTTTAATACAAGGTGAAATGATTGACTATTATTTGGTCTTTATAGTTTCATTTTTATTCAAAATAGTTAGCATAAAATACAAATGAACAATGATCAAAAGGCAAATTAAAAAAATGCACTTAAAACCACAAACAACTTATAACAGCAGAAATTTGAAGTGAACAAATAAACTGATAAATACAAAAGAATATCACCAACCGTCAAATAGATTAGCATCATACAAATTAAAGTCCAAAATATACATTTACATTTTCTTTTGCAAAGGCCTAAAAAGTGTGGGTTTAAAGAACATGTTGAATTCTGTGATCATGGCAAAACCCTGCCTCATTACAGACACGCCAAAACCTGTTTCCGTTATTTCACAATAATAATCAAACAAACGGTGAGACAAACAGTGGAATAAAACAGCTTTCTAATAGAGCCTGGAGATGTCGGTGTGCTCATGCCATTTCAGCATCCTCAGTTTTCATCATCTTTTTAGGAGTGCCTGTGAACGAATCCTGCAACACAAGAGGATCATGGTTGATTGTGCACAACTTATTCATAAATATAAATCCTATCATTTATATGTTTCTGAACACGCTTCATGTAGGTACATTACCTCTTGCAAAGACAATGACGCTCCATTGGATACTGGATAGTGGGATGCAGTCTCTGTATCTGCTGAACACTCCACATCAAAGTCAAAATCCATAATTTCACCAAGATCAATTTCCTCTCTGTTAAAAACAGTCGCATATGAGTTCATATTTTATACATATCAAGATCTGAGATGAAAGTCATCTGAATGCATTACGGAAAGTGTTGGTTTAAGGACCTAATCAACATTTATTTTTTGAACGTTTCACCACTTTTTGCTTTCTATTTTTCTATACAGCGAGTAATTAAGTAGTATTTCATGTAGCCTCCTTATTAAAATCAAGTTACTGAAGCTTCATTTGAGCATTTTCGACACTTACATCTGCTGTAGTTCACTTCCCTCTTCTGCAGGGGGATCCCAAGCGTGCAGACTGACCCGCCAGAGTTTAATCTGCTGATCCCAGGAACGTCGGCTGTATTTTTTGAACTTGTTTGGAGTCCTTGGATGAACACCTGACTCTCTCATATGCCTAAAATTTTAACAATGGGATTATCTAATGTGCCTATTAGTCGCAAACCAAAAAGATGATTAATAATCAACAATAATGAACTAGGTTTATTTTTTTAGTGTACTTAAGACCTAAAACATATTTTCATCAATTTGCATTGCTTTCTTTTCCTTTCAGACCACACAATCTCTCGGTCTTGCTGAGCTCACATATTCCTACTTACTTGGGAACTTCTTTGATGTATCTGTCATAGGCGAGAGTGTTTTTCCCATAGATGATCTGTTTCTGTCTTCTCAGGAGCGTCGTCTCATCTGTTTCTATGTCACCTTTAGCAGGAGAGTCTTTGGAATCTCTGGAGTCTGAACTGGAAAGTAAGAAATACATGGTTAATCACTAAAAAAGTACTTTGGTTGAGTTTAAGTTAGCATAGCACCATATCATTTACACTGTTTTTGCAATATTGTATTTTTGTATGGTTTTTTGTATGAGGCTCTCAGGACCCTCAAATCTGTAATGTCTTTTGTAAACACCTTTTGTACACTAAAGTAAACTCCATTAAGTAGCATAGTCCTTAATGCACTTTACACAACTTTTTTATCATACATGCAAAAGCTTCAAGAGAATAACTAGACATCACTAGCTGAGTAAGACAACGTTACCATTGTCATGACTTTCTGTGTGATATGTTTTTTATAATACTGTTTCACATGTTAAATAAAGCAGTGGTGCTCAACTCCACTGAATTATACTTTTTGTATGTCTCCCATATCTGACAGTACATGTATAGTATCTCTCTGTTATTGAGGTGATGATTTCAATCAGGTGTATTACATAAGAAAAAACATACAGTACTACATTTACAGGATATACTCAATTATATAAAACAATTCAACGACTTGCTGCACAAACCTTCCAGATGAGATTTTCCTGTCTCTTTGGGGAAAATCTGATGCAAGAATTCTTCTTCTATATCTGAAAAGGAGGGACCTCCAATTAACATTTCATCAAGTCTATCAATGTTGTGTGCATTTATTTAAAAAACACTGTAGTCTTTACTGTCAATATTTTACAGAATTTAATTACATATGCCCCTTAAAGGTGCCTTGAATTAAAACCACAATTTTAACCCGAGCTTTTGTTATATAAGACGGAATCGTATTCACACGAACATCATATGCAAGTGTCAGAACTGAAAACGCTCTTGTTACTGTTGACACCAGGCCCAGCGAACGCCAGGTTCTGGAATGCACCTATCTAGGTTGAACACAGCCTCCACAGAAAGAATATCAATGACTACTCCTCTAGCCCCGCCCACTGGTTCGCGCATGACAGAACTGAAGTAACAAGTGGCGCGGAACCAGATAGAGCGAGCATATAGAATTTCTTTTGTGCCAATAAAAATGAACGCAAACATTTAAAAAACGAACAAAAATATACAATGAGAAAGACAAAAAAACACTTTGATAATGAAAACAATAAACTCAGTTGCAAGAATGTGACATGATTTTCAAATAAACTGCCATTTTTCTTAACAATTTTCTAAGTTTCGTTTTTGCAAATAATAGTTTTGAATTCGCTGCTAGATTTTTCATTTGCGCTTTCCGAGTTTTCGTTTACGCTTCACAATTTTTCGTTCGCCTTTCTGGCACAAATCTCACGTGTGGGCGGGACTTATGGCCACTTTACTCTCATTGGTTAGTGCGATTTGGATTGACAGCTCCCTGACCAGGAAGTCGATACTGAAGACAGTGCAGCGGATTAGAGAGCAATCTGTTTGCGGTTTTCTGTATTGTACTGTTTTAGTGTTTGTACTTAAATTGTTAGTATATTAGCAGGGTTGCCAACATTAACGCACTTAAAAGTAGGACACGCTTCCAGGCTCTATCATGCCTTAACAACAAGCCAACGTCGAGTAAAGACAGGATAGATAGCCATATTCACATGCAACTTTACGTGGGTTTAGAGGCCGTCAAGACAGCAGACTATAATTTATAATTACAATGATATCAGGAAAACGAGATGCCTAGTGAGTTTTGAGGAGATATACAATAAAGTGTTATGCTTCCAGTTCATATTTCTGATTTATAGATTATAATCGTGGTGGCATTTTATGTATTGTTTCTATCTTTAAATGTTTGTTTATAGTTTAAGAAGTCTCTCTTCTGCTTTTCCTTTACTTGTTTTACGTAGGTGTGTAAATACATAATGAAATTGTTGTTTGCAAGAGGCAGACTAAATTAATAAAACACTCTAAAGGCCGCTAATTGTGTCACCTTAGGAATTTGTTTTGTTGTAGCGTTTAAAAAACATAAATGTCATTTGAATGTATTGGTAGTGTTTTATGAGGTGTACTTTCTGTGAATGTAAAGAAAGGGGTATAATACTGTACATTCACCATGAGTTTAAAAAGAATGATACAGTACATAACTTATAAGTGGACTTAATTCTTTAAAAGTAGACCGTATGCAAGAGCGACATCGTCATCCTCCTCCTCAGCTGGACACAAGTCACCCTCAGGTACGTTTATGTAACCGAGATAATAAAATCGCTTAAAGTTTCTCTGTACAGTAACTATGCAGCAATGTTTGCATTTAGCACGTTAATTCCTCACAACCCAATAATCTGTAACGTGTCTTTATTGGATGTTATAATGCAAGTTGTTCGTTCCTTTTTAAGAAAATAATCTTAATAGTCCATAAAATAATACCTGACAAAAAATATAAAGCACACAATGAACGCGCTTAGTAAAGACAGAATTGCTACTGTACAGGAATAAAACTTTGTGATTTTCTTTTTTATCTGAATTACATTCATTTATCTGAGGCTGAGGAGGACGCTTGGATCCACACCGCGCATGACTTACAAACTTTAAATACCAATTACTAGAATACTAACTAAATAAGAAAGTAGTTTTAAGTACAAACAATAAAGATAACAGCATGCAGATCTCTAAGATTCGTTGCAGTATCGACTTCCTTGTCAGGGAGGTATCAATCAAAAACTCACTAGCCAATCAGCGTAAAGCGGCCATAAGTCCCGCCTACATGTGAGATTTGTGCCAGAAAGGCGAACAAAAAATTGAGAAGCGTAAACGAAAACTCGGAAAGCGCAAATGAAAAATCTAGCAGCGAATTCAAAACTATTATTTGCAAAAACGATACTTAGAAAATTGTTAAGAAAAATAGCAGTTTATTTGAAAATCATGTCACATTCTTGCAATTGAGTTTATTGTTTTCATTATCAAAGTGTTTTTTTTCTTTCTCATTGTATATTTTTGTTAGTTTTTTAAAAAGTTTGCGTTCATTATTATTGGCACAAAAGGAATCCCATACGAGCAAGCAATAAACAAACATGCAGTTAAAGATAGCTAAATATTGTGCCATCCCTGGTTGTGGAAGAACACAGTCGCTGCATAACCTTCCTTCGGATTCCGATATTAGGAATGCGGGGTTAACGTTTATTTTTAAAGACGTTCCAGCTCACGTGGGAAAAACATGGAGTGTTTGATCGTTTCATTTCTCTGAGGATTCCTTCGTGAACAAGTCACAGGTCGACGCTGGATTTGCGGAGAGACTAAAATTAAAAAGCAGTGCTGTGCCGTCAATATTGAATCCAATAGGAATGGCGCAGCAATCTATGCGAGTAAAACATTTTTGTACCATGCCTCACTATTGCTTTTTTATAGATCGCATGATATGCCCACGGGATTAAGTTAGTATTACCTGGGGACCTCTAACTTTAGTCATTTGTAATAATTGCAGAGGTTGTCTGTGATCTTAATCCCTTGCGAATCAGCATCTCTGTGATTTAACGGGCTCATATATCATTTTTCAAAGTTTTATCCACCGTTTGCGAATAATGGAGGCTGTTTTGAAGTGTTTTGGTATTATTTCGGGTGCTGGGTCATATTCATAAATTACCGGGAGTCTCCCATTTGTTTATTTATCATGGAAACTCTCGTAACATTTGAGACCCGCGGTGATGATCTGTCTGGTTCGCGATCACCGGTCTCAAATGCTGACAGGTAAGGTCATATATCATTACTTAAACACGATACAACTATAGGCTATACAAACTATACGCAAAGCCATCCAGGAAATAAGTCAGTAAATTTGAGTAAAATCATCCCGTGCGAATGCGTCACATGAAATACTGATGTGGGGGGGTCATTTATAAATCACATGAGGTCCCCAGATAATGCTAATCTCGTGCGAATAGTGCTAATATGTAACCTAACGTTACGTCTCTAACCAAATCCACAGAAGGTTCCAACTAAGTTTACTACGCAAACTGCTATCCAATCATAGCAGTGGGCGTTCACTTCCAAGTCTTCATGGCGGAACGCCCATTCAAACCGTTTTCAGAGCCGGGTAGAAAATAGCATATTACTTATTGATTTTGATGTTTTTGAATGTAAAAACCACGCGAACGTCATAAGTAGACCTCATACTACAGTATAAAACAATAAACAATCCCAAGAGAGGCAACTGACCGATGCATGTCACGGTGGACATTTGAGCGCATTTCCTCAGCCTCCACCTCATCACCCCAGTTTTTTACTCTGGACACAGGCCCTTCACTCTCTGGGGTTGTGAAACTGAACAAGAAAAACGACATGATTATGCCACTCGTGTTACCACTACACATCACTTCACATGTTCAGAGTAAGTAAAAAAACAACTCAATTTAGTCAAATTGCAAATTAAGTACTAATGCTTGAGAAATGTTATAAAACTTGATGTCAATTAATTAACACAGATAAACATTAAAGAACAATTTCAGTTCTCTCTCTTAATAAATAAATCGAAGTTCATGTTAAACCTGATAGGAAAAAACTCACCTTTCTGGTCTCTGTGAACATCTCTGATCTTTGTTCTCCTCTTCATTAGGGTGAGATCTTCTCAGACTACCATCTGCACCGCGTTTCCTACAGCTGGACCATCTTGAGGGGCCTTTGTTCCTGTTGGACATGTTGACAAGCATTTCAAACTAAAGAAACCAAGCTAAACATTTTATACTAAATACGTGCATTATACATTTGAATATAAATATTCACGATCAAGCAGCTATAAGTCATTTTATTAGGTTTCAAAAGAATTTTTAATTGTAATCCAAACCAGACACAAAATAACCTGCCGTCAACAGATGCATTCAAGACATTTACGGCAAAAATCACAAAATGGCTAACTTACAAAACATAAATCGAGAAAGACGGTAGCGCTTTGGTAAAGTCTGGACTCTTTTGGCGCTTTTGGACTCGTGATGTGAACACAATACGACTGGCGGGAGATTCTCCGTTGCATTCAATAGCAACAAAGCAACATTTCTAAGACCTAACGTTAGCTTGAATGTATGAACAGAACTGAAATTAGATTAGGAGGACTTGAACAATGTTGTTTAATCGACACAAATCTGACAGAATTGTGTAACGTTACTATTTAAGGCTATTATTTGTGTGTGCTGCTATGCTAGCATACCAAGGTTAGCCGACGACGAATTAGTCATAAAACATAAACAAAACAAACATCCACACAACATTAAACTATTCTCAAATCTTACCTGTTCTCGTCGTGTTTGGCATCATTTTCACTTGTGTATTTTTGATGTGTCGACATTGCTCAAGTGGAAAATTCAACACCGCACTACCAACAAACTCTCGGGTTTGTATTAAACCGCGCCAATGTCCCACTCTGTACGTCAACATTCAGGTCACATGACGCATGAGGGGTGGGACTACTGACGCCACTTTTTTACGGATCCGCCCACATCTGCTGATCTTCACATTATCAGTTTAAATTCAATAAAAAAATAAACAGTTAATAATGCTTTAATAATGAGATTAAACATAATGGGACTGGACGTGACCAAGCTAATGTTTTTAATCCTCTGGGACTCACTTTTGACCGAAAAATTGTAAAAAATCGTAGCTTTATCGGAATGAGATGACACTTGGTGACTTTTGTAGCATTAGCTATGTGAACACAAATAAATTATGGACATGATACGTATGTTAAAGGGTCACAAAAAAGTCACACTTGGCTCCTTCGCGGTCAAAAATGGGCATAGGACATAGGAAATTAATGAGAAATATGAAAAAATATGAAGTCACAGAATCTTTTGGTGGTACAAACTACAGCCACAAACAAATATCAGCGACTGTGCTGAAAAAATGTTTTGATGTTTTTAATTATAAATGAAAAGTAACAAAAAGGATTTCCATGTGTTCCATTTCTAACAAAATTTCAATGTTTGATTGTAATGAAAAACCTGGTACTTATCAAACCAAAAATATCTAAAAGTTGACAAATAGTTGACAAAAGTTAAAATTTAAAATTGTCTAAATGTACGTTCAAATCCACAAACCCTAAATCATATCTGAACAACTGGAATTCACAAGCTACTCCATAGAGAGTTACTGGAGCCTACTTCCACCATTACACATGCCATTACACACGTTTTTCCTTTTTTGACCACCAGATGGCACTAATCACACAAAAAAAGAATTTTAACAGCCTGGTCTCTGTTTTTACCTTTATACCTGTAATAATTTAATAATTGAAAAATTGTTTAAAAAATATTTTTGTTTTCAGTGGTGAAAAAAAGGTGATAATTGTTGCATAAATATGAATTTGTACCATAAAATTCTATCAAAATGCGAAAGAAAAAAACATTGAACAATATATATTACATTAATTTTCCTGAAAAAAAAGAAGTTAGATTTCAAGGCTTCGGGAAGGAGCCAAGTGTGATCCCTAAACGAGGCCCAGAGGGTTTATGGTAATATTGAATCAGATTTAAAACGCTTGTCATTCATGAAAATCTATTCAATTGTTGTTGTGTAGGTATCCAAAAAGTTATATAAAAGTGAGAAATTGTTGTTTTATCAGTTGAACATATATAATCTACACTTCTACTGTAATAATTTTGTAATCAATCAGGTTAAAAGGTTTGATGTTAAAAATAACAACAAGAACTAGATAGGACATTTTCTAAAGAAACTGTGAGTGATGATTTCGTGGCAAACCGCGGAACTCGGCACTAGGGTGATGACACTTTAAGTACTAATGAATCTAACCAACCCCCATGACTCTAAGATGTTCTGATACAGAGATATAGGTGTTGCTAAATGGTTGCTAGGATAACCTGTTTGGTTGCTATGGGCGTGGCTTGGCATCTGCAATTGATAATACTCTAACCTATGAGTGAATCGAACCCCCCCGTGTCTCTACGAAGTTCCTATGCAGAGATATAGGTTTTGCTAAATGGTTGCTAGGCTAACCTGTTTGGTTGCTATGGGCGTGGCTTAGAAACTGCCAATTGATGATGCTCGAAGCTATGAGTGTAACGAACCAACCCCCGTCTCTCTACGATGTTCCCATGCAGAGATATAGGTATTGCTAAACAGTTGCCAGGCTGACATGTTTTGTTGCTATGGGCGTGGCTTCGAAGCTTCATGATGATCCTGGGACACTGATTGGTTGCCTGAGTAAAACGAGCCCACCCCCTTGTCTCTATGACACTGTGTTGCAAAGATATCCATCTGAACCTTTTATAATGGGAGTCTATGGGATTGGTTGCTAGGTTGCTGTAAATGGTTGCTATGGGCGTGGCTTAATAGCTTCAAGATGATCCTGGGACACTGATTGGTTGCCTGAGTAAAACAAGCCCACCCCCTTGTCTCTACGACACTGTGTTGCAAAGATATCCACATGGACTTTTTATAATGGGAGTCTATGGGATTGGTTGCTAGGTTGCTGTAAACGGTTGCCATGGGCGTGGCTTTATAACTTCATAGTGATCATGTGACTCTGATTGGTAGCCTGAGTAAAATGAGCCCACCCCCTTGTCTCTAAGTGGTTGTACTGCGAAGATATTCAACACGGGACGTTTTACGCCTTATATGGGCATGCTTCCTGTGATTGGGAAATTTTGGGAGGTTCTTACACCCCAGGGGTACAACTTACACCCCATTGTGAGTGATGTTCTTACAGAGCCTGATAGCCTCTTCAAATCGTCCGCTATCCGTTTTTTTCTTCGATCTCCTCGCTCGGAGCTACGACCCGTCAAAGTTGGGCGCAATGTTAAATCAATGGGATTTTTTGGGTGGTTTTTCGCCTCCCCCCATCGCCCCTCCCCACCCGATCGCTTATAAAAGTCATAGCACACCATTCCCGAATAGGCCCGTCGATGTGATGTATTCATTCATGGGTCTATGTCAAAAGCTGCGGGACAAGTAGCGTGCCAAACTTTTGGTGGAACAAGAATAATTATAAGATGTATGTTCGAATAACAATAGTTATGCTTTTTCAAAGCATCACTAACAAATCATCACTTTGAAATTAAGATGTAGGGCCTACATTTCATACAGGGTCTGACATTTTTGTCAAAATTGAATTATTCACATATTCTTATGTGATTTTTTATTTCCGTGGTGTACATTTTTGCACTTTTTTAAACAAAAACTCAAACGGAATGCATATATCTCAAAACTCCTCAGAACGCAAATGGAACCTTATAATTCCAAGTAGATGAAATCACTGCAGTGTAAAGTAATGAAGGAAATCAACACAACTGAACATAGCCTACTTAGATAACCAACTAAGCAAAGGAAAATAAAATTATGGCGATATTGAATATATTGCATATTTGAGGGGCAGAGAAGAGAAGACAATCAGTTCAAAACTGTATCATAAACATATTAATTGACATGCTTTAGCATGTACATGACTCTGCTCACTGTCCACTCTATAACAGGGGTTCCTCAAAGTCTACATTCAAAGGTCTAAATCCAAATTCTTATCTAAGTGAAGGGTCCGGAACAATTGGTTATTATAAAACCTGTTTTTAATAAACATGCTTATAACTTTATATAACAAATAAACTTATTTTAACAAACTTTCCATACAACAAAAAAATTAAGTGACTTTTGCATTCAAAACACATTAATAACAAGTGCACAAGTGGCAAAACAATGAATTAAAGTGTCAGCATTTTTTAGTGTCACATTTAATAGTGGTGTTTGACATTTCCACTCTTGACAACTCCAGCTGTCTTGTAACAAATCAAACAGAATAGCTTTGTGCTGGATTGGGGACAAAATGAACACATACCTCTATGTCCCGTCATCTTTGAAAACTCTATTTTCTTCGTTAAGGCTAAATAGATGATTTACACGTTTAACATGTGTTCTTTAAACTAGGAAAGGCGCATTTATTATCCATCACACATACAATAAATGCACTTGAAATACGAAATGGAGGCAGGTCCGGATTGAATCCTCTCTGGGTACGGTTCCGGACGGTAGTCCGGACTTTGAGAAGTTCTGCTCTATAATATAGAGTTTTTGTAATGTGACAAAAGCAACACAGTGCAAGTGATCATAAGGCAAATCTTGATGTGTGTGATGCCTATTAATATGAACCATAATCTCTAATGAATTTAGTGATGCTAAAACACACAGTTCTTAAGTTCTGAAGGTTAAGGGTCTCTCGCAAAGTGTACACAATACAGTATACTGTATATGCCAGTAATTTCAACACTCTTTCTGGTTCTCGAATCTGATTGGCTTAGAGTCATGCGATATTCACTCCACCACTAATATTCACTCCACCACTAAGTCGCACTTATGAAACTGAAAGTAAAACATACGTACATTTGGCAGTGTCTCTTAGAGCAAGACACGGCATTTAGGAATCACTTTAAAAGTGATCGTTTTTAAACAAGGGTCTTGAGACGCATTTCACATAACAGAAATTGCTGTGTCAACTTGCTACTGTTACAATAGATGGCGGTATACACATAAACACGTTGGTATAAAACTGTATAAATGCAATATTGCTCTTGCAGTCGCTGCTCTGGCCTATTTACAGCCATGCTGATATAGAGCCATACTATACTTGAGCGATATTGCATTAAAATATACTATCATCTATTATACAACATTTTTGACAAAAAGCCACTGAGAGAAAATTGAGTATCCAGAGAGAAAATTGTGTCAAGACCCAGTGATGTGACATTTACAAGTTCCATTACCAGTTGTGTCAGAACTCTAGTAAAACAGATTGGACTGTGTTCTATCAGAAAAATGTGGTGTTTTGTGGTCAGCCTCACATCTCTTCCTGTCCTTTCAGCCCTCCTCAGCTTCATCACAGCATCTTGAATGTTCATTCTGAGAAGATCCAGAACCATAGCCTTCACTTGAAACTGTTTGGTAAACAATGTACCGTCTTGCCCTTTTGGCTCTTGGCTTGACATCACAAAAGTTTGAAAATTGGCCATGTATAACTTATATGAATCTATTGCTTTGTCAGCCTTTTCCAGGTCAGCCAATGCTTGAGCAATATAGCCAGCATCTTTCTTAGCAATAGTTGCCAATGCACGATTATACTGTGGGATAATCTCTCCACAATCGCCATCCTCCACTGCTTTGGTGTACATCTCCATGCTCTCTGCAAGGTGTCCATTCTGACGAAGTTTGTTTCCAGACCTGATGTAATAGTAGACCATAGAGGAGGGGGTTTGTTCACTCAAAAGTTTTTCCATTGCATTTAACATGTCCACCATCAACTGCTGCTTCAATGTGTCAATGGATTTTTCCTCACTGAAATTCATCATGAGCCACAGACCCCAGCACTCATGAAGAGAGGACACAATGACATCACGCTGCTCAGAAAAATAATTTTTCTCATAAATGTTGTCTAGAACGTCAAGGTAGACGGAGAAAAGCTCTTCCTTTTTTGTAATTTTTGCAATGTCTTCTTCTAGAAAATGCGAGAGTCTGAAATTTACCACAATATTTCTGGCAACTTTTGCCTGATCCAGATTACTTGTCACGAATGCGAATGAATTCAGGGTTAATAGGGCTGTTAGGGCAGAGATCATATTCTTATGGTGTAGAGAACTGGGGTTTTCTTGGTAGCAACTAAGAGCTTTCTCAAACAGACTCTCTGTAACACAACACAAGATAGTTGCTAGACCATCCAGACAGCTAAATAAGCTGTTGAAAGATGTGTTTAAGCCCATTATTAGTTTGACAGATTCAGAGAAATGACTGCAGCACATTATGAGTTGAGCGGATCCTGGACTCCCTTGGCGTCCAGTTCGCCCAAAGGCTTGCTGTTCTACACGGACATTCAGGGCAAGAAGGTTTGCACAACAAACAGACCTCCTGCTTTATTAACGCTCTCACAGACCTTTAAATCTGTACCTCGACCTGCAAGATTAGTTGCAATAATGACATCACCCTCTTGAACTGTTCTATCTACTATCGTAGAGTTATCCATGTTGTTGTTTACATAGAGCTTTAGTTTTCCGTTGAAGGTGGTGTCGACAAGAGCACTGTGCAAAACCATTGCACGATTGATTGTTTCACAGATAACCAGTGCTGCTCTTGGGCCTCGATAGACTGTGGAGGACACTTGTTCCTTGACAGCTTTGCAGACCTTCTGGACCCATTCCTCCTCTTCGGGATTACCAATCCTTCCAATTCATAAAGTTTCCTACGTTTAAATGAGGGAATTTGACAAGTTTCAATCCCATCGTAGAGCTTCTTCAGCATGTCTAGCTCTGTTTGGTCCCCCAAGGTACCTGTAATCCCAAAAATGTGGTTGTTGTATCTCTTGAATAATCCCACATTAGACATGAAATTTGTTATTAGACTCATGTTGGACAGCTTAGTTTGGTGTTTCATCTCAAGGAACTGCTGAAGTCCATCCCCCCATACCATGTTGTTCTGCACGACACCAGTACACATGTAATCTACAGGAACAACTCCATCTCCATGAAGGATGTATTCATGGCCAAGAACTATTTTTGTGGCCTTCAGAGCATTTTCTATCCAAGTTTGAAGTTTGCCATCAATAAGGTCATGGAGGCCTGGGATACAAGACCCATTTTGTTTTTTTGCAGACAGATGTCTTTTCTTGAAAATCCTCACCAATGAACCTATAAGGTCCTCCTCAAAGTACACAACGGCATTGTCCAGATTCTAGGAAAAGAAAAGATATTTCTTGTCTCGTATTTGTACCTGACAAACTGATCTCATTCTGTTTTTGTACATTTCCATCAGGCCCTTGGAGGTACAATTTAAAGACATATTGAGGGAAGTTTTCCGCAAATATGGATAAAAATGCCTCCATCTGTTTAACACTTGCGTTTTCTAGCTGTTCCAACATATTCTTTAGATTTTCCTGCTTCTGTATAGAGGATGTTGTAGGAAGAATTCCAGCATTCACAGCCAATTGCACTAAACTGAGGTGATCAATTTTATCGCTTTCAGGGAAGCTTTCAATCAAAATCTTAGAGAACTGCTGAATGGGACCTAAAATCTCTCCAGTGTCCAAGCGTTTTAGCTGGCTGACAGTATGCCAGATTTCAGCCAGTATTCCATTCAATTGTTCCATGAGAGGCACCTCAGTGTTTAAGAAGACCACCTCAAGACCTTTGTCCAACATGAGAGAGTCCACTTCATCCACTATCACACAATGAAACTCTCTCTCAGGTCTCACATCCAATCTATGAAAGCACTGTCTCAGATAATCGCCTGCAAAACTCTCAGTCGTACCATAAACCACCTGGCATTCATAACACTTCTTTAGGTCCTTGTCTTTAGATTTGTTGGTGTTGACATCAACAGTGATTTTCAGTTCCTTATAAAAGCCGGACCATTCCTTTGCATCTTTTTCAGCAAGTACAGGAGAGCTTGAGATGACGTCTGGAGTTTTTCCTTCCAATGCCTGATATGCAGCAAACATGGCCACAATGCAAGACTTTCCCTTTCCTGTTCCAACCTGAACAAGGTGACTCGACTTAGAAAGAACAAGAAGGCACCAGCTCACCATCTGAGTCAGTCGAGGAATCATTTTCTTTGTCTTTTGAACTGCTTCGCAAAGCGTAAACAACTTTTTCTTTATTTCTTTTAAGTGTGTTAAGGTGGAACATGACAGACGTTCGGACACAAATGAAACAATGTCTTTGACTTCAGCCATAACTTGTTTATCAATATTTGTTTGTTCACATATTTCACAAATGATCTCGTCGAGTGTTCTCGCGTCATTATTTTCAATAATGTCTTTAATTTTGGCATCAACATGATCCACAAACTGATCACCATTCGGATAAGTAAAATCTGATGCTTTGATTTTGTAAATCTCCACTTTATAAAGGATTTTCATTATCCATGTGTCGAAATCCTCCTTTCTGTCATCAAACTGTTTCACAAGGGCTATGAACAATTTAACAACATCATCCCTTTCCCATTGTCCATTTTTAAGCAAGGAAAGCAGTCTTGATGACAGCAGCGTTCCTGAGTTCATTTTGTAAACACTAGTCATGATGCAGCATGTCTGTCTGTAATGAAAAAAAGGCACATCCACATCAATTAAATTCTTATTTATTTGTATAGTGCTGTTCACAATGCATAGACAACTGTGCAAAAGTCTTAGGCACATTAGTATTTTCACCGCAAAAAAATAATTTTAAGACAGTTATTTACATATTTTGATATAGTGTGTCAGTAATAAATATCAGATTATATTTTTAACCATTCCTTTTGCCGTTAAATATGAAATAATCCAGTGAGATTTTGGAATGCACAAGAAGTGTGACCATATGAATAAAACTTCTCAAAAATGCTCTTAAGAGTGTCAAAAAATTCTTAGTAAGAAGACTTTTTTAAGAGTAGGAGACTTTTATAAAGAAGCTAAAAACAACTTTCAGTAAAGTTTAAGAGTGATTCTTAAATTCTGATTTAAATGTTGTAAATTAAGGACTGCACTGATTTAAACACAAAATGGCCACCCTTGACCCCTGAATCTGCCAAAAGGGAGCCTGCAAAAGGTTAAGTCACAGCAGCATGGCACCATTTATTCATGAATAAATTAAGACATTACTTAATTCAGACTTTACATTATTATTGTATTTTTTATTATTAATATATACAGTACAGCTGCAATTCATAACTTAACATAAACCAAAATTTAATTATTGGGCAAGTACATAAACTTTTTAAAGTTTAAAAATTTCTGCCTGATTTACAACGGTAACCTTATAATAGTGATAAATATATTGAGCTGTACGTTGACTTCAACCCATATGAAGATAGATAGATAAAGTAACCTGCAATTTCATTTTTCAAACAGAGATGGCGACAGAGATGCAAAAAGTTAAAAATTGCAGTTTCAAAATTTAATTTTTCTGTATGGGCCAAGATATTACAAATATGTATCCATTTAACAGTAAATTTAAATAATTAAGCTGCTGAATCACATCCTGTTACACTCACATATATATATAAGGAAAATACCAAAGCTGCAAATCCTTAAAAAATGGATTTAACATTTTTATATATTATTATATTATTTCATTAACTCCCTGTCATCATATCATTCCAACACATTGTTTCTTTGTTGTAAAATCCATGGTATCTGTCACTGTACTGCCATCTTGTTACTCTTAACTAGGTTAGGAGACCTCTACAGCTCTCTTAAATCATTTAGGAGCTGAGACCTAGTCTTAACACTTATGAACCTTTATGAATCACTCCAATTCTTAAGTGTTAGAATAAGAGTAAAATTACTTAATTAGCATTTTGACAGACTTAAAAGTAAAATTTTACTCCTAGTGACTTTAAACATCTCTGTGTAGAGCACCGGCTGTTGTCACACTTCTTGTGCATACAAAAATCTCAGTGGATTATTACAGATAATGGCAAAATAAATATTTAAAATTGTAAAATAATATTTACTACTGACACACTACAGCAAAATATATAAATAGGCTTAAAACCATTTTATTGGGATGAAAATACTAACTCAACTCAACTTTATTTATATAGCGCGTTTTACAATTTTCATTGTTACTAAGCAGCTGTACATAAGACATATTGACTATAAGCAAAACAATTAAAGTTGTACCTGCAAAAACAAGAAAAAGTTGAAAACACAGAAGACAGACATACCCACATACAAAACACTCCACACACACAATATGCACACGTACTAACACACATAGACATAGATACACACACAAACACACACACACGCTCAGTGAGAGCACACATTTAAGATAAAGGAGAGAGAAGCACAGGTCAAATATAACAGACTATAAATTCCTATATGCAATATTAATTAAGTAAAACTTTAAAATTCTAAACGTGCCTAAGACTTTTGCACAGTACTGTAGTTTCAAAGTAGCTTTATAGGAAATGCATGTTTTAATGTTAAAGGGTTAAATTTAACGTTTGCTGAACGCACTTGCATAAACAAACAAAATGCTAAAAATAATAATTGAATTACAGTATTAGACATTGCTACGCCTTTAACACAAGGAGAATTATAAGTATTTAAAAGTGTATTCTCGAAGTTTTTCCAAACCTTCTTCCAAACTTTTAATATACAATACTTACAAACTGTTGTGGAGTTGTCACAGAAAGCCTCATCTGTGTGAAACGGCTGAAAGAAGATATGAGTTACATAGATGAATGAAAATGAAGAGGACGCCTCTGGAATTTCCTGTAACATCATTTCAACCGGTCACATGATTTGAAGGAATCTGAGGTGTGTGGTTTTATTTATTTACATTTCGTGCACATCCAGATATAATACATAACTTGTACTGAGAACACCAGCTCTCCTGGTGTTGTGTATTTTCAAGGCGACACAAATTTTGGTAACAAAGGTAGAAAATACTTTACGTTGACAGCATGTCATTTCAAGTCTGTCCTATTAGCATTAGCAACCATGGACCAACATAACTGCAGTTAACTGCATTACTCCTTATTTTAAAAAAAGATTCACTGCTTTGATCACAGGAACATATACAGGTAGTAGATAATGAATTTGAATAAAATATACGAATGTGACGGAGTTACTGATGTGACATTTGCATTCAAAATGTGATATTTTTCTAAACCCCTGAAAAAAGTGAGAACCAGAAAATCAACAATTGAAACATCTCCTTTACAGAAAAACTCTTGTGTTTCTAAAGTCATATTTGTGACAAAAGTATTTATCACATATAAACATACATTTACTGTATTCTCTGGAATCACCAAAGCAATCTAAACCCTTCACTAAAAATTGCAACAGCAAGGCACTTGTACACACGATGGAATGGCAGCTATACAGCATAGTAAAAAAGCAATACATTTCAAATGCATTTCTTTTCATAAAAAGTATATATGTGTGTTCACATTTACTGACATATTGCTCAAGGCTTACTGCTATAAAACTATAATTAAACTTCAATTGAGATATTACTTGTACACAATGCACATTTCTTACTATTTAGCCCAAAATGTTTTATTACTAAATATTTGCAATATGTACCTGAAGTATACCTGAACTTGTTCCACTATACTTCAGTATCTGGAGTTGGACATCTGCACTACTTATATACAATTATAGTTAATCAAGTAGCCAATTTAACAGACTTTAAGAATAGCAATTTAGTATACCAGTTTTTAAAATTACAGCAGCATTATGGACAATCATGCAGTAAAAAATGAAAAAAAAATCTAAAAACAAATATTGACATGAGCGATCAGTATGGTGAAAACCATTGGTAAGGTTGACATTCACATGGTAATGGACAGTTACTTTCACTTTCAAGCGTTTTGGTAAGTACCTAAAATACACATTATCTGCCACATATTTGCTTACGGTTCAGGTTATGCAGGACTGGTGGAAATTCCTTTAAAAAAAATTTGCCAGCCTTTTATTCAAATCGAAGTAAGGAAACCAAAGCAAAGCAAATCAACTCATAAGGCATAATACAAGACGACTTCAGCAATGTTAGCCCATACCCCTAAAAGGGAAAAGCTCAGTCAATTTTTAAAGAGCATTTCTAGTGCAATCAAGACAATTAAAGAAATAAAAAAATTGGAACCTACTTTTCCTCAAAGCTTATTTTGTTTTTCAAGCAATACATAACTCAAAAAGATCATGTTTTAGATCACCATGTTGCCCTCTGCAACATGAAAATGTTTTGTCTAAAAAAAACCCAGGAACTAGGGATATAACGATTCACCGTGAGCCGGTTGGAAATCGGTTACGATTCAAATCGGTTGAGGTGTGAACTGAATCGCAATACATTTTTTGAACGGCAGGGGCCGCTATTTTCACTGCAAATCTAAACGTGGACATGCTGATATTTCTTAAATGCAAAAAATCCAAGAATAGCTCAGACAGTATTAGTTTGTTTATATTAAAGAGACTATTTCTATTTTTAATTTGTTATAAAATTGCAGTTTAGTTTTACTTGAAATAAAACATTTTATTATACAAAGAAACGTGAAGCTTTTAAGAAATAATGCAAGGGAAGTTGTTCATTTCTAATTTGTTTCAACTCATTTTGTAAAAATAAAATCGTGAGTAAATCGTCAATAAATCGCATCGTGAGATCAGAATCGTGACTCGCATCGTGAGCTGAGTGAATCGTTACATCCCTACCAGGAACACAAACAATACTCAAGAGAGCTCACATAGCATATTCACCTACATAAATCCCATAATACACATGAGTTTTGCATTCAATTTTAATACAATGCTTTAAGCTTTACAGAAAAAGCGCCAACATTTTATAATGCCGTACAAGCAAAAATTTGAGTTTCTTGCTAGACAATATACAGTTTGAATGTCTTCAAAAACAACAATATTATAACATGTACGGTTCCACAAAAGCATTATAGTATCATTGTAACGTTGTCTCTACTAAATTGCTGGAAAGCATTTTCATTTTCATTTCCTTTTAACGCCTTTCCTAGAACAGGACAAGAAATGGAGACAATTAGATAAAACTTGACAAATGCACAACATTATTCAACAAATAAAAACTGTAGCAGGCTTCTTTGTCAGATTTTTGCAAACCATGTTATCAAAAATCAGTGCCAACCCTGCATATGCTATTCCAAGACATAAAAACATCACAACAGAGAAACGCTTCTGCTATGATGGTATCAACTTGGATTAGCAATCTTAAAATACTAATGTTACCTGCACTAAAATGATGCCAGTGGTCCGTTCGACTGGTTCCTTCATTCATATACTGCTCCGCCTGCAGGTAAAATTATAAATTAGAAGAAACCACTTAAAAAAAATAAAAAAAAAGATTCTCAGTTATCAAACTGCGATCAGTCAACAAACAAGTCCCCACATTTCATGTAAGAATGCCATGTTGATTATGTTCATCCCACCACAGCAAATCAGTTTCTCAAGAAGCATCGGTTAACATCCCTACCATAAAGAAAAAGGCCTGATGTCCTGGAAAACCTCTGGACAGGACCTAGGAATAAAAAAAACAATCAGAACAAACATTAGTAAATATAACAGGAGACCAGTTAAATGGCACTCAATAAAATGACACGATTATTAAAGTACAGAAAAAGTTAAATATAAAAATATAGAATACAGATTTCTAAAAAGTTAACTGCTTACGATTGAACAGAAGCAGTCATTTGGATCAAGACGGTGTAGGATCTTGTGAGACCGAACATATAACAAAGATTAATTAATTTCATCCTTAACTTTGAAACAATTTTAAACTACTTGACAAGACTGTTTGCCTCCAGACTAGGACTGCCCCATTTTGTGAGCACAATCCACTCTCAGAAAGCATGGCATCACCAATGCTAGCATCAGGAATGACTAAAACAGCCAAACCTGATGGAGCAAAACGGTGCCTTACTCTTCCAGCAGAGTAACACTAGTGCAGACACGTGTCAGGCCTGCTCAGCTGACTGCCGCTGGATTCATCAATATAGAAAAGAAAATAAGCCACTTACATCACGCTCGCGTTTTATAGCAGCTCAGGAGTCTTCGTTTGGAGTTCATGCATTCACATTCATTCAGCCACCTAAAAATACAAGACATATCTTTAACACGTGCTGATGTCGCACATGCGCGAACATGCTCTCAAACATTGCCTTTTATTTAAAACACTGACAACCAATGGGCTAACGTATAATTCATAGAAAACCTACAAGTGTACGTTTACCTTCCTGTGGCCACATGCTTGTTTTCATACACGTCCCGATCACGACACTCCGGCGCACCATCGCGAAACAAGAGAACGGGTAAGGATACGATGGGTTTTTATAGAGCGGCTGCTGCGCACACCAGCGAAGAAGAGACCAGTGGCGGTCACGTGGTAATAGACACGCCCATAGACAAATATGTCCATGGACATGCCTATTAATTCGGAGCTGTGCAGATTGATCAATGTATGACATTGAAGTGCCGCGAGAGCGAGTTAAGAGCGCTCTGTTCTGTATATGCTCGACCCACTCTCGCGGTATTTTATGTCATACTTTGATCAGTATACGCAGCCGGAGATATTCTCAGTGCCGCATGAAATCACACCTCCTGCTTAATGCTAAAAACAGTTTTCGAAATGTATGAAATATATGTTGCACTCGTGCCTACATGAATCTACATTTTACATAAAGAGATGGAAGTCACAGGCAGAGTTCTGATAGGATTGGTGCTTTTAAAAGCATCTTTAATAAGAACTTTGAAACCTGCACGTTTGGACGATGGCTCTAAACATCTACAGTAGTGGCCAAACATGATGTCAGAATATATTAGCACACTATTTGCTTTTATTACAATTAAATAATTAAAGTATAGATTGCCTACAATGTAGCCCGTTGTTAATATTTGTAGATCCTCAGCATTCATCCTGCTAGTGCTGGACTTCATTGGATTGGATTTACGACGATGATTAGGTTTCCCAAAAGGTGTTTTGGGGGATTTAATTGAGGGGACAGAAAAGGGGTTGTTTGGGTATATCGTGTTACAAAATACATGTTCGACCTGATCCTCTTTTTTATTAAAATATCAAAGCAAAATACAAAGATGACATGCATGTTTATAATTTTGCATACTACACAAAATGTGTTCGAAGACATCAGAATAGAGGAAAAGAAGCGTTAACAATAATTTGCTAAAGACTGAATAAATAAAAGAAAAACAAGAGAAGTATCAAGTCATTGCAAACTATTAAGTCGTTCTGCTTGCTTTTCCATTTAAGTGGTGTTGAGATATACAGTAGATACATAATATCTTGCTTGCTATTAACATTGAGACTTTCAGTTGACAGGTCCAAAATAAATGATAGACTTGGTGCTCTGTGAACTTCACGAAATGAACATCATCGATCAGTTTCGTTTTTATATTTGGCTACTTCATGAAATGTTTGACAGAATAAAATTCTCCAACAGATCCTCGGCAACACTCTGTTCCACAATGGTCCGTTTTAAAGTGACAGCAACTAACATCTGCTGCAGATGCATGTCACAACATCCCCTTAAGTGTTTAACTCTGTCTCGCATGCGTTTTCATTTTTTATCGAAACGATGCCTTCGTCTTCTGCTATACCATCATCTGAGGCAAGTTTGTCTAACTTCGACTCATCGTACCACAGAACACGGCTCCAGTCTTCCAAACTCCAATCTGTATGTTCTTTGGCAAAGGCCAGGGGCATTTTGCTGTTGACAGAACTAATTAATTGTTTCTTTACTGCCAAACAGCCCTCCAATCCGTCCTCTTGTAAACGTCGTCTTGCGGTGCGACATGAAATAGGTGGTTCCTCGCCTTTGCACATTTCATCCAGGATTTTGGAAGCTGTTTTGAAGGCGCCACACATTGATGTGATTTTCATTCTCCTGTCAAAACGCTCACTAGTCTTCCTTGGGCGGCCACAACGCTTTGCATTCTGCACGGTACCGGTCTCACGGTGCTTTGCAATAATCCTGCGGACGGTGCGATCATTCAAATCCAGCAAACGAGCAATGTCAGAAGCAGATTTGCCAGATTGAGCCATTTTGACAATGTCCTCCTTGGTTGCAGAAGACAGCTCTTTCCTTTTGGCCATTGTTGTTATGTGTATAAATGGTCACTAGGTGGCATTAAATTGCAAGTTAAAGAAGTTAAAGAGATAAACATCACCAGTTGATCCAGATTGTTCGGTTTTCGTTGATAACACGGGCCACGACCGTTTTTACGATAAACAACATAATAATAAGGCCAACATAGTAATTTCTAGCAATGATATGCAGCGAATGAGTAGGTTAGTATGACAACAGAATTAAGAATGTTAATTTTACAACTGAATCCTAACTACTGTATATGCTACAACATGGATACAAAATCTTCAGTTACTCTTGAATTGCTACTATTTAATAAAGAATGAGGAAGCCAATCTTCATAGATCACTTAATTGGACACAACCATATTCGATTTTTATTAATAGGCCTACTGGAGGTGTGAACTACAAAGCTGATAACAGTTACATTGCTTAACTGAAGTGGTTGCTTAAGTGGTTTCCACAAAACCATTTACAACCATAAGAAATGCTAGAAACGACCTGGCAACTCAGCACCAGAAAACCTATCAACAGCGCAAACTGATCGCGAGGAGCGATAGACACTCGGTTTTCCTCGTGACGACATTTCAATGAAGCGATATGGCCATAAGAGGGCGCCACATCCCAAAGCAAAGGCTGCCTCTTAGGGAAACCAACATGGCTGTGATACGGTAACCATAATTTAACCCTTTCAACCTGGACATCTATTCAAACGGCCATTTCTTGAGTGCATGGATTTTGCACGTCAATCACTACAGGGGACACTATAGGGTTGTTGCTAGAAGGGATACAGTGCATCATCTGTACCTCTTCAGATGTCTACTTAAGTGGACATCTAGGGAAATATCAGACAACCAGTGTTAATTAATATGTGGAAAGGAAAGTAATCCTGACTGAGATTGTGATAATCTATGTATAAAGGGGTTGGCTTTGGTATTTGTAGTTAAAACATAATAGCTGTGGTCTCAATGTAATAAACATAGTTTAACCACTTTATTTGTAGTAAAGTTAGGCCAATAATTAATCTACCAAAAGCCATTATTCCACTTAAAAAAATGAAATGGGCACAACAAAATGAATGAGTTGACAGATTGATGCAAGATAAATGTGAAACCCATTGAAAGGTAACTAAAGGGATTTTCAGGGACCAATGCTGAAATGTTATGTAACATAATGAGTGAATTAAGCTCAGACATCTGCTTAAAAAAAACAGAATTATAGACCAATAAGTGAATGGTAAAGAGTTAAAAAAAAAGTTTAAATGGATACAGGTAGCTATTGCTGTAAACACTAAACTTAAGTTAAGGAGTGTGAAAAAGTCAAAATGGTATGAAGACTGTAGGTCACAAACCAGTGATTCATTTGAAGGCAGAAAAGAAAATTCCCACACCATGATGACATTGACTTCCACTCCTCAAACACATTGAATGACATCTCGACACACTGATACACAGACGGCACTAGTTTATTGCTTTTCCCAAGAGTTCTTGGCGTCAATATGTCCTATAAAAAGACCTTTCCCACTGAGACCCCAACACCAGCATCTTCCCCCATTCCCTCTCCCACTGTTCAGCACTGGATTCTTGACCATTTCTGAAGCATCACCATGGCAACGTTTATAAGTTGGGAGTGAATGTGTCAAGAGAAGCGCATGAGGGTATATACAATAGAAAACAATGAGCTTATAATGAGGACGGCGAAACAGCAGTTTCAGGACCTTGAAAATAAGCCAGCAGTTCATCGGCGAAAAAGCATTTTAGCAAGGTTATTGTTGATGAGATTATAGATATAACTTACTTTAAGATATTTACTAAAAAGTACCAAAAATAACATTTTTCCAAAATATAGTCATTAAATGTCACAAATCTTGTACTGTGTAGGCCAAACTATATTTGCAGAATAAGTACAACCAAGAAACTTCAACCCTTATATGGTATTTCCTCCCAACTGCACGTCAGGGTATTTGAACCCCCTTAATCTCACATATGATGTCTAAATATGTTTGGGCGAGGATTTAAAGGTGCACTTCCACAACCAACAGAACATTTATAACCATATCAAAAAGTTAAACTAATATTTTTAAGATTTTAAAAATAATCAACTGGAAGTTTGTTTACATCTTGAGAAGTGGTCAATATCTTTGTATTGCTTTTGTACTGACAGAAAGGTTCACAATATATCAGCTTTTATTTATTAATTCTCAGTTTACAAATACAAATATTACAAAAGGGCAACTATTTTTACAAATGTTAATTTAACATTTCATAGATACAAAACACACATCAGTACAGCAGATTACTATACAGACAATTTTTAACAGAATAAAATCTCTTTCATTTGTAAAGTGCATTAAAGTTTAAAATGACAACAAATTTACTTTGTAAATATAATCATTTATTATGCTAGATCCCAAAGAACAAATTTCGCATCATTGTGTACCAAACTGAAGTGCAGTCAATGTGACTGTATCAGTCCAAGAAGTTAAGGCCCATTACAACACAGTTTCATGTTCACTTTTCAGTCATTTAGTGAAGTCTCTCTGACTATGGCAGATTCAAAATTAAATAGATGCCCTGATATAGAGGTAACATTCTAACATGGCGAGGCAAACACTTATTGAAGGAAGGTTGTCAGAAATTGCATCAAACTTGCCTTCTGAGGTGCGCTGTTACCTGCACAGAGCACAATATAGTGTTCAGAGGTAGAGCATGAAGCTAAAACAGTGCTGAATGAGTCTTAATGTCTGATCCTTTACACTGTCCATTCTGAATAGATAGTATGAATGCCTCCTTTATTTAGTGGCATTTTGGAAGGAGACCTAGAGAATTTGCATCCACCTAAAGGAAATCCACAGATTTTCTACAACACATTCCTTCTTCACTTCTTATTATTATAAAAATCCATAAACAATGTCAAGCCACTGCTCCTTAGAAAGTAAGAATCAAATATTATCTCCACATGGGTTGGGGGGCAGGTCTGGGAGTTTTAGGGCCGGGTCTCTTGGCAGTCTTGGCCTTGGCTGCATTGACGACAGCAGTGCGAATCGTCTTGGCGGTCGTAGCAGCAGTCGGGCTATGTAAAGTGTTGGGAGTCTGGGGGTCAGAGATGGGCGCGTAGCGTTTGGACACGCGCAACGGTGAGCCCCTTACAAACTGCTCGTGGCTTTTGCTCTTCACCGCTTCTGAAGCGTTACGCTTTTGCTTTGTGTCAGACTGGACGTTCGTTTTTGGTTGCACTCCGGCGTTGTGTTTAAGTTCATTCTGGATGCTGGTGACTTGCGTTGATCGTACTGATGCGGAACGTGAAGGATAAGGGCGCGATCCGTGACTAGCTGACAAACTGTTGGAAGGAATTGGCTCCGCCTTAGTGCGCACCCTTGGAATCCCACTGCTGTTGGAGGGTCCTCCGCGGGGTGCCAGAGATCTTTTAGTTGGCCCTCGAGTCGGCGTCTTCACCAGAGGGGAATCCTCCTTAGCGTGCAGTGAGCTAGCGCCATCCCTCTCTTCAGCTTCCCGCTCTTTCTTCCATTTGGAACAGTGATTGGTGGCTGGCCGCACCACAGCTGGTGAAAGGCTTTCATATGAGCGTAGGCCTCTCACCAGGGTATGGCACTCCAGCACCTCTCCTACTCGTGGGTAAACATGCTCTCTTTCTGGGCTACGTGGCTCAAGATTTTCCATCAGAGATGGACTCGTTTCAGCAGGAGATGAGCTCAACCAGGTCTCTCCCACTAGGCTAGAGTCTGTTCTGGCTTTTGTCGGTGGCATTATATCTGACTGAGCCACTGTGTCGTTTACACTTCTTTTGTGAAGGACATTCACTTTGTCCTTCTTCTCAGTATCCTCAGGTGCATCTGTCACTATCTGTGCCAGCCTTTCAGAGGCATCTTGAACCCGTTTCTCAACTTTCAAAACTCTGTTAGGGGATAGTCCTGTGAGAGGCAAGACATTCACTGCCTCCTGCTGTTGTGACGTGATACCGCTTTCTGCAAGCACAACTAAAGCACCATCACATGGGACTCTCCTCGTATTCAACCTAGAGTGGCTTTTCATAGTATCCGGTGTGGCCGCTGGAACCTGTTGAAGTCCACATGCTGAATCTGTGCTTAAACACTGACCTTCTTTTTCAGACATTCTCTGTCCAGTTTCGGCTGTATTGGTGTCGTTCTGTAGCGATTGTGTTTTAAGCACGGAGTCTCTCGGAGGCTGTTGGTTGTCAGACTTCATATTTCTGCGCAGGCTTCGACGGCCTCCCGTGTATCTTAGGCTTTTCTGAAGAGCGTGTTCCAGGTCGTCCGATTCCCGCTCCACCTCCAGTCCGGTGCACAGGGCCAGAGAGCGTCGCTTTTCCACGTTCTCACGCTCGCGAGCCGCACGCCGCTGCTCCTGCAGCTCTCGTTCTGTGTTCTCCTGATAGCAAACAAACACGATTCAGATCATCTTTAGTATTGTTCTAGTAGCGCATATATTAAAGAGTGTTCATTTAGAATCTAAAAAAAATCCTGAGATCTTATTTTTTCCAACTACAGGTTCTTTGAATCATTTCTATACCCTTTTAAATGACCACTCAACATCACTAGTGTACAGTATATTAATACTAGTGTCATCAGTGGTGCTCACCCGCACAGCTCTCTGGAATCGTTGGCAGAAGCAGTGGAAGGTGTGGCAGGCTTCCTCCAGTTTGAAGGATTTCTCATCTTCACATAAAAACTCCATGAGGGCTTTACTGGTCTTCTGTAAGCTCTCCACCTCATCTTGAGCCTCCTGAAGCCTCACATCTACAACCTGAATAAAACGGGGTTGACATGCTGAACTTTAACATCAGCATCTGGGAATATTAATACTGATGCGCATGTACCTCCAGAAAAGATCTCGTCTGCTGCTCGATCTCGGCGTCCGACTGAGCTTTGACTCTGAGATCTGCGACTCGACTCTGCAGTCGTGATAAATCCTCTTCTACAGACGCCTCCGATAACCTAATCAGACAAAAAGTTGAATGAAAAATTACGATTATTTGTGCAGTGAAAAGAACTGCAAAACAATATTAATGCTCATAAGACCATTTTTTAAGACCAAAATTTGACCTGTAACAGGCTGCATTAGATTCATCTGGACATATTCTGACCTTGATGCTGGACTGACGTGAGTCAAGTGGCTGTTAAACATTAAAAGGTCTTTATTCTTCTTCACAACCTCCTGTGGAAAAGTCACTCATGTTGATAATTTATTACAGTTCGTTTTCATTTTTTTGTGCTAATCTTTGTTTATAAACTTGAAATAATAACATTTTTCAGCTGAACAAAGTCAGAGTTATACAGTATTAAATATATGCCACATATTCACATAAACAGACATCCCACCGAAAATGTAAATATCACTGGTTCTCGCGTGTCCTGTGACTATTCGTCGTATGCGTGATGCAATATCTGCAATGCCGGGACGTCTACTCTGTTCACGTGAATACGCGACCCTGTTCAATGGCATTACAAAGCTTGGAAGAGCCAGGATATATTATTCAATTCAACTCAGATTGTGTTGGGCTGAGAAAAGGAAGTCATGTACGATCGCAAAAGGGTCAGTAAATTATGGAGTATTTTTATACTTTCCAAGGAACTATTCCTTTAACAACCACTGCTGGTATTAAAAGTGAGGCTATGGTCATGTGATATTTGAGAGATGCGATTACTGGCAGGCAGCACTTACCATGGCAACAAAATGGAGGAGATTCATGCCTGGTTTGTTGGCTTTGGTGTCGGCCAGTTTGAGTAAAGAGGAAATCCTGAATCCAGCAGCATTCCCTGCATAACCTCCCTAAGAACACGAGAAAGGTCAGACGGACTCCGAAGGAAAAGATTTTGCAAACGAATTGTGCTTAAAACCAAAATGGCCCGTTTAGTGAGTGTAAGTGCACAAAAAGCAGGCGAAACTACTTACAGCGTTCATGTAGTTTCCCGCCTTGAGCACCAAACGCAGGATATATTGAAGCTCGGTGCAGCTCAGCAGCTCTGCACGAAGAACACATGAACGTCAACCACATCACATGAGGTTCCACTTATTCCATTAAATATCAGATCTGAAATTCCAGGCCCTCGTGCAAAGAACAGTATCTGTTTTGCGGCTCACATGTGAAGTTGATTTAGGAAGAAAGCTAAAGTTTTCAGAGCTACGACAGGTCCAAACAAATCTAGTGAAAGGAAGGACACTGGCCCCCTGCTGACTGTTTACCTCCAGCAGCCTCCCCCAGACATCTGGCCGCAGCACAGAGGGAGGTCACCGCCAGGTCAAACTCCTGCTGGAGCATCATGACGTCCAGACGCATGCGAAAGCTGGCCGGGTCAGATGATGATGATGATGATGAGAGAAAAACAGATGATTAATCAGCAGCCAGTGAAACATCATTATGCGTTTGTTACAGGAATAGAGAACAGATTTGATGTGCCGCACCGTCAATATGGCAAAGGTTAAAAGACAGAAAGGCTGTGCTGATTAGGCAATGAACAAAAGAGAGTTTAGACTCAAATTGTTACCTGGGTAACTCCACCAGTAAGAGTACGAAGAGATCTGCTTCTGGCAGTAAACTACGGTCTCCGTTGAACTTCTTTAATCTGGCCTCCTGGATGCAAGAAGATTTTGAGGTTTTGTAATAGGTGTTGTAATAGGTGTTTTACCCCAAGATTGCTTGGGGTAAATCATGTTAAACAGTCTCTAACATGAATCAGACTGAATTGTGTCAGCGATCACATGATACCTCATCTTTATCAGGCAGAAGTTTGCAGAGCTCTGACAGTTTCTCTGCCCCGTAACGCTCGCCGGATCCCCGCCTCACATCCTCCAAAATATCACAGGCAGCACTGAAGGAGCAAACAATTTGCGAAAATCAATTTCTACATGACAGCAGAGCTCAGCTTCTCCAACCCATCTGAAGTACTGTAGGAATAAAGCCGATCCCACAACTTTACTCTAAAAGGCTCAAATTATGCTCAATCCTGAAGTTTTTACTTTTATAACGCTTTGTAAAAGTAAACTTCTGTGGTTAAACTTTCAGAACAGTGTACAGTTTTGTCCTTACAAAATAAGGGTTGTCAATTTGCGGCATCGACAACCGAAAAATGAAAAAAAAACAGCTTGCACATTCTGTGTCCAAGCACAAAAACGCGTAAACCAATGAACAAGTGACATTTTTAGTCATAGGAATAAACAGTTTTTAAGTGTAATGCACCGCAACAGCCAAGTGACCTTTCCCAAATGACAGTTTGGGAACCACACACTGTGAGAGCTGGAGTCGAAAAGCGGAGAAGTCAATGGACGGACCGCCCACTACGCCTATATGATAAATATTCCCAACGAGTAATTACAGAAACAATTTATTAAAGTATCTCTGTCCCCACCACTTTTCAAAACAAAGTTATGCCACTGTTAAGATCCAAGCTAGCTACATCCCATTTCAATCCAGTTGAACCTTGCTCCTTCAGTCAGAAAAAAAAGAAGTTGTCAGGCACACAGCTGCCGCATTTCCCCTGGATTTAAAAGAGGTCTGCAAGACCACACTGGTTTATTTTGTTGTTATTTTATGACCTGTAACTATGAATGCTAAAGATTAGTGGAGAGATATGTAGTTCAACATGAAATAATGAATTAGGTACCAGAAAGTCTGGCTTTATAACTCACTGCGCACAATTCAAAAGTGTTGGCTTATGTAAGCTTAGAGCAAACAAGGAGGCGTGTACAGAAACGTGTAATGATTTCGCCTCATGTTCTGACAGTTATTAGTCTCACTTGAGAGCTTTTCAAACTGAAAGGAGACCTACTGTACCTATGCATGTTTAGACATGAAAACAATGTCCTTTCTTTAATAAGACAAAAAACACTGCATTCAAGAGACAGGGAGACAAATGGCAAACAATGGCTTACAGCGTATGACTTCCATTTCTTTAAAACTGTCTGAATCAAAATACATACATTTCATCTCACCGCCAATTTGGACAGGTTGCCACAGAGGCTTTTAAAGGTTCAGTCGGAGGGACAGCAGGTGTGACCTGTGACCACCTTCACTGACCGTCATCAAAAGCCAGCTGTTCTGATTGGACGACATCATCTAAGCACTTGTCGTCTGCCCCCAGGGCCCTTTTCATTAACACATTCATGCTTCAGCTGAGGGCAATCGACAGCTCGCAAACAAGCAGCCTGCTGCTACTGCCAGTCTGAAGTGTTAAGACCCTCTCTCCGTACCTCAACACACCTTCATTTCCTCTTTCTAACAAATGGCACCATATCACTGCCCTCACATGCAAATTTTGGCCTCATAATCTGAGAGGAAATTGCACTGAATCCAATGTTTCTATTTTAAATGACAGATAAAGACATCTGTACAGCAATTTAATTAATTCATTTATCTTTAATATTATTATTTTTTACTTATATGCTGTCAGCTGCAGCATCAAACATAATCACAAAACTTTCACAGCCCCCAGAATATATATATTATATTTATTTATTTATGTACAGTATGTATGTATGTATATTGTTTGTGGCTCTTTTTCTAAAGGATCAGTTTAGGCACCCAAACGATACCCAGCCCTGTCGTTAACGTTTAAAAAGTAACTGTCATTTAATTACACTTTTTTTCTCAATAACTGTAACAGATTACAGTTCAAATTTATTTTGTAATTAAATTACGTAACGCATGTAACAAGTTAGCCTACTTCTGGTCATAAATGACAGGAAAGCAATGGCAGGGAAAGAGTTAATGTACACAATAGTTTAAATGATATGATCACTTATTAACTTTTTAGACAAAGTACACATTTCAGATAACATTATGTTGCATTACATTCTGAAATTAATACTTCTAATAATTGGCAAAGATGGCACATCTCAACCCATCACCAACCCCACAAGTTAATCAAGTTAAAATATATCCATCTCTGTAAAATAAGATGGGCTATTATAAACAGCCTGACCTAACAATTACTCATCCAATAGCATGTGTTCAAGTAGGGATTGTGTTTACCCGACTAAAGGAAGATGTTTGTTTTTTTTGCTTTGAAAACTAAATTTTTTCAATTCTGTTTTTTAATTCCAGTGACCCAAAACTAAACCAAAAACTTACATTTTCAATTGCCGTAGGAATATTCCGACATTCATGCTGCGTTTGGAGTCAAGCAGTGAAACCTACAAAAAAATGGTATTAATATGATTTTTTGGGCCAGAAATCCGGTACTATTTTGTTTATTTGTAACAAAATGCGACATTTCATTTTTGTGGTAAATATCTTACTTTGTCAACGGTAATCTCCTGGGGAGACCCGCAACGCAGCAAACTTTGCCGAAAGCTGTTGGCCCTGTCTAGCTTGCCGCCCTCTTTCTGCCCAAAGAGCTCATCCAGAGAGTTCAGATCAATTGGCACCTCCTTGTCTTCATCCAACGAACCGCTCCACACGCTCCTGCGACCCTCCACGCGCTCTCTGGGGATCTGCTCCCAGTTGAGTTTACGGAGCCTGTTTTTACGGCCGGAGTCCACACGGGTCAGACCGCTGGCTGGAGCAGGAGGGGGTGGCGGAGGGATTTGGGGTGGAGGAGGGGGAATAAGGGGCGGTGGAACGGGGACAGCTGTCATGACTCTCACTTCCTGTTTCTGGGTGCCAGAACGGTCAAGCTATGTTCCATATAAAAAGTTGTTATGTTCCAAAAAGGTGAATAAACACAGATGAAAAGTCCAGGAGGTTGACGCCGTCCATCCGCATTCGAGGCTCACTCTGAGGCTGTTGTTATGTTCATGATGTTTATCTGTTGGGGGAAACAAGACCATTAGTTGTAGGAAACAACAGTGACAAACACAACACAAGGCCAGTTGGCAAGATAAATCAAGCAGTACCCAGAACTGTGACCTCCTTCAAAGCGATTTGAAAACTATCCTAATCTGTTTTAAATCTAGAGTAATCTTGACCCTCCAGTAAAACTTCAGAACAAGTCCACATTAGATGTTCGTTACCTACTGCATACAACATCGGGTAATAAGATGACATCATGGTATTCAACCTCACTTGCGTGCTTTCAGCACACAAGCTCTGATCAACAAATGAGTTGTTTACGGCCATCACACAACCAAAAGCGAGCCTATGGGCTTCAGGCACCTGGCAACTCTTGTCCCCCAATTAACACAAGGGTGTCTGTAATGAGTATATGTGCTTCATCTCGCTATTTGTGCTGCTGCCAGTGAGGTTGAAACTCCTCTTGGTTTAACCCGAGGTTATACTTGCTAAGGGTTCAAGGTGTTGCGAGTTTCCAGCACGTGAATGGGCTCAGCCGCTCCACATGTGCTCCATGTATCTACACACCCACAGTTTCACCCTGCAGTTCATTCATGTGAATGAGGCCACAGGACAATGATGGAGAAAATCAGAGCAGATTAGCGACTGGCAGAGCAAGAGCAAAACCAGCAGCCAAAACCATCCACACGCTGCGACTGGGATCAGTGTAGCGAATGTACTTTTAAATATTGATTATTATTTGAGATTTTTTTCAATTATTTTTACTGTCAGATTTGTGGTTGACCATATGCATGCTCAGATGCTGCCCACATGAAAAGTTCTATAGTACCCCTACTGTTTACTATAGCAAACTGCAGTAAATCGATGTAATTATTGACAATTATATGACAGCACAGTGTAGTTACTACTGTATACTTAATTTAATATTTAATATAGTAAGTTTCAAAAACAATGGAGTAGGAATTTTACTTCAGTTCAGAGGGAAAGCATCTAATAAACAAGGCAGATAGCCTACCTTCAAAAGGCAAGCGAGTATACAACAGTATACAGTACAAAGGGAGGGACACAAGACCTGCTTTACGTCCAAAGAACGAACAGCGTTTTAAGTAAAACTTTCGTTACGCGTTTTTAAAAACGTGACGCATGGAACGCCTGCCGCAAGTGAACGGGCTGTTATATTCTCTCCAAAGCCACCTGAGCGCGCTGTAAATGCACAAGAACAAAACAGACAACGAAAACGCCAAGACGTAAAATTAACATAGTAACGTTAACTCATGCATTTTAGCAACATAATGAAATGTTACGGACGATGTGTCCCTGCAGAGAACCAAAGGAAGAAAACAACATTCACTTATTAAAATAAAAAAGGAAACCAAGTACTCCACTAACATGAGCATTAGGTGCGTAAAATAATAGTCACTAGGCCAGGGTAAAGGCAGAAATTAAGAAAACCGATATTGGGTAAAAAGAGGCACCTTGTGTCCGCCTCTGAAAATGTGCTGTGCCCATTAATCTAAAAGGACGATTGACTTCTTAAATCTTAAAAGGATAAGATATGGTAAAGGGTGTCAGTTCTGACAAATGCACCGTTACGAGTAAATAAAAACAGAAATTAAACCACAATCCATAGAAATATAGTAAACGTCTTTCCGTATAGCGCAGCAATAAAATGTGAATCAGAAATAAAACAGTACTTACATTTTGTTTCGTAGAAGAAATCAAAAGTTTAAATAAGTTTCCGGTAAGCTGTGAGAATTTCTCACGAGTTTCTCTATATGAAGATGATAAACATCCGAGAGCGTCACAGTACAGTACAAACTCAGTTCATAGCAGCAAAACTCCCAAACTTTTGAGCGCTCCCGACACGCGCATGCGCACAACACAGACGCGCTCATTACGTTATTATGTTCCCACAGGAGAATGTACCAATCCTACTACGGTCAAGGTTTTGCTCATAAATATTATACAGGCACAATGCGATGCGCAACCCGTTACCAGATCGGCGAAAAGCCGTTGCGGGAGCGATTGGAAAACACAGCAACGCACGTATCTTTTGATTTTTCAAGAATACGACGTTAAGGTCTGACTGTCAAACGTCCTCGTAAAGGTTGAAGGAGAGGTGATATGGTTGTAAAATACAATGCATGATCTAGTTACACTACAGAATGAGAAAGAAAGCTTCACCCAAGGTAAAAATCGTGTGAGATATGATTCCTCATAACCCTGGCCTGGAAAACAACACCAGTCTTAAAGGGATATAGTTCACCCAAAAACAATCTGTCATCATATCACCCTCATGTCATTTCAAACTTGTATAAATGTTTTTGTTCTGATGAACACAGATAAAGATATTTGGAAGAATGTCAGCAAATTTCAGTTCTGGGACGTCATCCCCTACCATAGTAGGAAAAAATGTATTATTTTGTTCTGTTGAACACAAAATTAGATATTTTGAAGAATTTAGGAAAACAAACAGTTCTGGGGCACATTTGAGTACCATTTAATTTTTCCTACTATGTCAGTCAATGATGTCCCAGAACTGAAAATTACTAACATTCTTGCAAATATATTTCTCTGTGTTCATCATAACAAAGTAATTCATACAGGTATGAAATTACATGAAGGTGAGTAAATGATGACAGAATTTTCAGTTTTGGGTGAACTATCTACTAGGATACATTTTACAAAATTGAGATTTTACATCACCTGAAATCTGAATAAATAAGCTTTCCATTGATGTATGGTTTGTTAGGATTGGCTGAGATCTGAAATCTGAGGGTGCAAGAAATCAAAATATTGAGAAAATCGCCTTTAAAGTTGTTCAAATGAAGTCCTTAGCATAGCATACTACTAACAAAAATAAAGTTTTGATATATGTACGGTAGGGAATTTACAAAATATCTTCATGGAACATGATCTTTACCTAATATCCTAATGATTTTGGGCATAAAAGAAAAATGGATAATTTTGACGCATTCAATGTATTTTTGGCTATTACTAAAAAATGTCCCCGTGCTACTTAAGACTGGTGGTCCAGGGTCACATATCAAACGAAATGCAAAAGTGATCGAGTTGTCATCCACTATGAACTTTCATGACAAGCCTCTGATCTTCTTCTTCAGTTTGTTATCAAGGTAGTAAAACCCGTGGCTGTAATCTTCCCATGCATTGTGAAGGGCTTTGATCACTTCTGGTGATGAGAACCCAAGATGAAGTGAGCAGAGCATCAGTCATGGGAAACAACATGAGCGGCTTTGGAGATTAAGCCAGCCCCTGAAAGGAAAACAGTGGAAAAAGAGAATCCCCAAAATGAGGTGAAACTGGGAAACAGGAGGCTATCAGGTGACCGTGTGAGTGTTGAGTCCCTTCGCCTTGACACCATTCTAGCTTTGCTCTCAGGTGAAGCCAAGCTTACAGAATGCTGAAAGGCAGTGCTCAACAGGAGCCTGTAGATCCCTCAGCACTGTGGCCAGTTTCCATAAAGCAAGTCAGACAACTTTTTTGTCAGAACAGTTGTGCTTCTGGAAACATTGCTATCAATTATTTTTGTTCATAGTTTATAGAAATGGAAAAGTTTCCATTTGCTCTACATTCAGTCTCATTGATGTCTAGTGGAAAAAATGTCCAACTGTGTTTGTAAATATCCAATTGTCTTAATACTAATTACAAATAAATATTTTATTGCTGTGATCTCAAATATTTCAGCAGATCCAGTATATACTGTAGTTAGTGTGATGTGCACTCTACTGTCACTTCCTGGTAGACTGATAAATCTGTGACTCCTGGTCGTGTAGCATCCATCCAGTCAAATTTGAAAATACCTAAGACATTTTCCTGTGCAATATGTACCAGACAGTCTGTGAATGGTCTTTGGGTGTGCCATCTGAATTTGACACTATAACTGCACAAACAAGTCTTTTTTGTTGTACTTGCCAAGTAGACCATGTTTTGGCCTTCTTCACCTAATAAAAAAAATCAGGAAAAAAAACTCTATTTAAAGCAAGAGCTCGTTGCCACGGTCAGTGCTAGCTTTCATTTTGTGTTAATACACGGTGAAAACAAATGTGAAGCTGTTTGGAACAGTGTGTGTTCTTACTGTTGGCATTGTTTGAGGAGTGGGCTAGTCATATGTATAGATAGACACACCTGCATTTGATCACACACAGAGGCTCCTGGAGTTTAATGGGACCCAGGTGGCCCCGCAGAAGCCTGGGCCGGCATTCATGCAAAAAGGAGACAAAGAACCAGCAAGAACGGGTTTACAATCCAACAGGTGATTAAGAATAGACAGTGGAGGAACGAGAAGGACATGAGTGAGGTTTGCCAAGAAGCAGCTTGGAGAAATTCCGAAAAAAAGATGTTTACTGATCAAATGAAATGTCGCTAATCTAGATCTAATCATTGAAAAGATATCGGAGACCTGCAAAGTCAGCCATCCCCTCAAGTTTATCTGCCTTTTTCATACTCAACTGTTTGAATGAGCTGTTCTTGGCATGAAGACTGGGGACTGGTAGCTGATAAAGAAAGAGTTCCTATTCTTCTCTATATATTGTGAGGGCATTGTATCCCACATTTCCCACATTATAAAGCGGCGCACTATGAATACTTGAACCCATTGTGAGGTTTTTAGTGTATTGCCAAAGCAAGTATGTGCTTGTTTCTCCCAGTGCAATAACAATTATTATATTGAAATATTACAAGCCTTAGGATGTCGTTAAGTCAACTGCTGAGATATATATGACAGATATATTTAACTTTGCTCAGTTTTTTTTTACAACTTGAAGGCTCTTTGATGCAACAACACAGACTAATGTGAATGGATGTGCATGGGAGCTGAGGCTGTTCATGTGCGGACAGGACACACACTATTTGTGTTTTCACATCTGGTGAAATAAGATGCTTCCAACTCTGGGAAACGTAATGAAAAGGGCCGTCGCTGTTCACACACCTGTTCAATCTCTCTATTACTTTGTACCTAGTCTCACGTAGCAAACTTTTCACCACTTTCTTTGGCCAAGGCCCGCCCAAGAGGCCATATGACTGACAGTAAAGCAACCAATCACGTTTCGTTTTGTGCAGGGTCATGTTTAGATGTCCCCACAGTAACAGTACATTCACGAACATGTCAAAAGTTAACAGCAACAAAATGATTATAAGTTTATGCCGTGAACCTCGCATAATTTTAAGAATTAAGCATTTAGTCGATCGTGATGAATTCTTATAGCAACCGTTGTAAACACGACAGCTTACTCCTTAGATCAGACGGCTTTGTGTTGTTTCTAGGCGGACCGTTAAAGAACGCGGCACGCATGTCTCCCGGAAATCCTGTGAAATTCAACCAATCAGACGACGACTTCGAACGTGCTGAAGTGTTTCCAGAAAAGTGTGCCTTATGCATCAGACGTTTAGCCAGCGGTCCGTGGGCGTGACGTCTGAGGCTGAGACTACTAGTACTTTGTATCAGACCGTGTATGTTTCATTCCACCCACGTATCACAATTACTTATCGCATCATTCTAATTACACCTATCAAAGCCAGTAAAGACGTGTAAAACTAGATTTGTACAGGTTCTGGCAACAAGCAGCGACGCCTTGCAAATCTCAGTATGATAAAGTTTGTCAGTGGTTCCTATAGGTGCATTGCTACTGTTGGTGGTTGCTCAGGTGTCCTGGGTGGTCTCTGCGGAGTGTTGCTTGTTGTTTTTTCCGCATAAGGTTTTTTATAATCTAATGGTTTCTTTAATCCAGTAGGTTTCTTGATAACTAAACACAGTGGACAGCCAATGAGTAAATAAGAGGCTTATTCTCACCTATTTTTATAGAAACTTTGAAAAATGCTCCTTGTGTGGCAACAGTGATCACACGGTTAATATTCAAAGACTAGAGCCTCGTAAAGGAAGTCTTTTAATGTGTCTGACAAAGCGAGGTTGACACACAAAGGGACATGACTAAAGAGGCGATGTATAGGCCTATAGCAGGGACCCTCGGGGACCTTAAAAGGGTGATCATGTATGGAAAGTCATTTGCATTTCTAGACTGTCTTTTTCACTCTCAACTAAAACAATCCCTCAACTCTATAGAGCAATTAGCAATTCTTTTCATTTTTGTCAGTTTTACTTAAGATCTTTATTGAGTATTTTGTAATGTATGTTAATTTTTAGTCATTATTCACTTGCATAGAACCTTTTAATAATGATTCTGAAAATAGTTAACATGTTATTTTGGTAAATGTATTAATAATTATTACAAGGTGCTCCGGAATACATCATTCCCAACATTTCAAGGTGTATTATTTTCAGATGTCAAAGATCATGTGCTTTTTTATGTTATTAAGTTTTTATTGTTTTAGTTAGCTGTAGTTAACTAACACAATAAAAGTGTTCATTAGTATTACTTATTCAAAACAAAATTCTGCAGTTTGATTGATATT